>NW_006921667.1:11247914-11255276 GCF_000298275.1 Orycteropus afer afer | reverse complement strand
AAGGAGTCCTCTGATAAAGAAATAAGGGAAACAATTCCATTCACTATAGCTAGGAAAAAGATAAAATATCTAGGAATAAACCTCAGCAGAGACACAAAAGACCTATACAGAGAAAACTATAAAACACTGCTATAAGAGACAACAAGGGCAATACATAGATGGAAGAACCTACTTTGTGCATGGATAGGTAGACTAAACATTGTGAAAATGTCAATACTACCTAAAGCAATCTATACATTTAATGCAATCCTGATGCAGATCTCAACAAAATTTTTTAAGGACATGGAAAAACTAATTACTAATTTCATATGGAAAGGAAAGAGACCTCGAATAAGCAGAGCACTTCTCAAGGAGAAAAACAAAGTGGGAGGTCTCATACTCCCAGGTCTTAAGAACTACTATACAGCCACAGTAGTCAAACCAGCACGGTATTGGTGTGATGACAGACAGATAGACCAATGGAACAGAATCGAAAGTCCAGGTATAGACCCATCCATCTATGGACAACTGATCTTTGACAAAGGCCCAAAGCCCATTAAATGGGGAAGAGACAGCCTCTTTAACAAATGGTGCTGACAAAATTGGATATCCATCTGTAGAAAAATGAAAGAAGACCCATACCTCACCCCATACACTAAAACAAACTCAAGCTGGATCAAAGACTTAAACGTAAAACCCAAAACTATAAAATTCACCAAAGATAAAATAGGGGCAAATCTAGGAGCCCTAATTTACAGCATAAATAGACTGTCAAGCATAACCCAGAATGTGCAGGAGATACAAGAGAAGCTAGATGACTAAAAAAATAAAGTAAATAAAGTAAAAATTAAATTCTTGTGTGCAGCAAAAGATTTCATCAAAAGGCTAAAAAGAGAACCTACAGATTGGGAGAAAATATTTGCCTATGACATATCTGATGAAGGATTTATCTCCAAAATCTATAGAAAACTTCAACACCTCAACACCAAAAAGACAAATAACTCAATTCACAAATGGGCAAAAGACTTGAACAGACACTTCACCAAAGAAGATATACAGGCAGCCAACGAACACATGAGAAATTGCTCACGATCATTAGTCGTTTTGTTGTTGTTATGTGCCATGGAGTCAGACCTGACTCATAGCGACCCCTCCTTGGGTTTCCGAGGTGGTATCACTACGGAAGTAGATTGCCCAACCTTTCTTCCGAGGAGTGGCTGGTGGATTTGAACCGCCAGCCTTCTGGTTAGCAGTCAAGTGCCTTAGGCACTACGCTACCAGAGCTCCTATATTCATTAGAGAGATGCAAATCAAAACAACAATGAGATATCAGCTCACTCCAGCAATAATAGCAAAGTTCAACAGGTCAGAAAATAACAAATGCTGGCAAGGTTGTGGAGACATTGGAACTCTTGTACACTGCTGGTGGGACTGTAAAATGGTACAACTATTGTGGCAAATGGTATGGTGTTTCCTTAAGAAACTGAAAACAGACATACCATTTGACCCAGCAATTCCATTACCAGGAATATATCCTAAAGAGGTGAGAGATAGAGATACGTACACCTATGTTTATCACAGCACAATTCACCATAGCAAAGAGATGGAAACAACCTAAATGCCCATCAACGGATGAATGGATAACCAAATTATGGTATATCCACACAATGGAATACTGTGCCACATTAAAGAACAATGAGGGATACACAAATCATCTCACAATGTGGATGAACCTGGAGGACATAATGCTGAGTGAAATAAGTCACTCGCAGAAGGACAGCCCATTACTGTAAAAAGACACAGAAGGGGTTGCTTGGGAAAGGGAACTCACCTAATAGGTTGCCAGGATGGGGAGGGAAGGGAAGGGATTAATTTCGAGCTAGTTGGGGTTTACATGCTGACATGAGTAGAGGGGAGGGATATACAGGAAGGATATATGACCACCATAATATTAGAAAATGGGAGGACACTGAATTGTGCACATAAGAGATAGATGACAGATGCTACTACCAACCAATGTGTCCATAATACTACATTGCCATTAACACCAAACACTAGTCTATACAGATAAACACATAAATACCTTAGATGATCAGATGGGGGTCAGTGAACAGAAGTATACTGTAGACCAAGGATAGATTCAGCTGAGGTTAATCTTCCACAGACACCAGTGATACAAAATACCTGCAGTCCTTACAGAAACAATAAAAGACAGACACAGAGTAATCCCTCACACACAACCAGACACTACGGGAGAGAGATTCAATAGATCTACTGGACAGCCCAGACTCAATTGGCACAACAAAATACATAAAAGCATTATTCCACATCCTACATCGGTGAGTAGCAACTGGGGTCTTAAAAGCTTTCAGGCAGCCATCTAAGATGCAGCTAATGGTCTCCAAGCGTCGGAAGTGAAGAAGAAAGGGAAAAAAAAAAGGCATTTAGAATCAATCAGCCCTAGGACACGATGGCCCTTAAGACCAGAAGAACTAGATGGTGCCTGGCTACCAATGCCAACCACTCAGGAAAGGATCAAATCTGGAAATCCTGGATAGAGTGGGAGGGAAAATGTGGAACAAAATCCAAAAATCAAATAATGACCAGAATCACTGGTCAGATTAAATCTGGTGAGACTCCCAATACTATGGCCCTGGAATACATTCTGCGCCTGGAATAAAACTTACCCCCAGGGGTGGGCTCTCAGCCCAATAGTTAGCAAGATGTACATGCAGACCACTCAGTCCAGGATGACGCATCCACATACTCTATGGTAATACATCCCTTAGAGCAATAGACCACGGGACACCAGAGGATCAACATTCAAACTGAGGAAATGCAGGACAAACAGGAGTGCATAAATAAGAGGGGCACACGGAGAATGTTACAGTGTAGAGAGGGGAGGAGACTGGGTTAGGGTTGGACATGGCGAATGGAGAACAAAACTAAATGTACGCATTATGTTGAATGTAAAACAAGCTCTTAAAATAAAAAAAATAAAAGATAAAAAAATGAAATGTAACACTTAAAAATCAGTATTGTAGACATTAGTGAGGTGAAATGAACTGGTTTTGGCCATTTTGAATCAGATTATCATATGATCTACTATGCTAGGAATGACAAATTAAAGAGGAATGGCGTGGCATTCATTGTCACAAAAAATGTTTCAAGATCTATCCAGTAGTATAATGCTGTCAGTGATAGAATAATATCCATACACTTGGAGGGCAGACCAGCTAATACTACCATTATTCAAATATGCACACCACCAAAGCCAAAGGTGAGGACTTTGAATATTTTTTACCAATTTCTGCAGTGTGAAATTGATCAAACATGCAATCAAGATGTATTGGTGATTATCAGTGATTAGAATGCAAAAGTTGGAGACAAAAAAAGAATTCTCCACTATTGGAAAATATGGTCCTGGTGATAGAAATGATGCCAGAGATCAATCACATGACAGAATTTTGCAAGACCAATGACTTTTTCATTGCACATACCTTTTTTCAACTACATAAATGGCAGCTATAGATGTGGACATCACCAGAGGGAATACATACAAATTGACAACATCTGTGGAAAGAGGTAATGGAGAAGCTCAATTCCTTTAGCCAAAACAAGGCCAGGAGCTGACTGCAGAACAGTCCATCAATTGTTCATATGCAAATTCAAGTTGAAGCTGAAGATAATTTAAACCAGTCCACAAAAGCCAAAATATGATCTTGATTATATCCCTCCTGAATTTAGAGACCATCTGAAAAGTATATGTGATGCATTAAAAACCAATGACCGAAAATCAGAGGAATTGTGTGATGACATCAAGAACATCATCCATGAAGAAAGCAAAAGGTCGATAAAATGACAGGAAAGGAAGAAAAGACCAAAATGGTTGTCACAAGAGACTGTGAAACTTGCTCTTGAATGGAGAGTAACTAATGTAAATTGAAGAAATGACAAGATAAAGGAGATGAACAGATTTCAAGAGAAGCTCCAGAAAACAAAGTCAATTATTATAGTAAAATGTGCAAAGACCTGGGGTTAGAAAACCAAAAAGGAAGAACATACTCTGCATTTCTCAAGCTGAAAGACTTGAAGAAAAATTCAAGCCTCAAGTTGCAGTATTAAAAGATTCCATGGGGAAAATATTGAATGATACAGGAAGTATCAAAAGAAGATGGAAGGAATAAAAAAAAGTCAATGTACCAAAAAGAATTTCTTGATGCTCATCTATTTCAGGAGGAGGAATACAATCAAGAACCAATGGTACTGGACTTCATGTAAGATGACAGAATAGGCAGATAAGTTACACAGACTCTCCTCAACAAAGAAAAAAGAAACCAATTGACAGAGATACAGAAGATAATCCTGGAGCCCTGAGCTTTGAAAGGAAGTATATGGAAATGGATTAGGCACCAACTAGCAACAACAACAACAACAATGAATAGGCTCCATTCCCAAGGACAGCAGAGACATATGGAAGTCAGACAGTAGGAAAGGAGACAGGTGGTGAGTTTATAAGTGGTGCCAACTAGCGAATAGAGGAAATGACTGAAAAACAAAAAACAAAAATAATAATAATACATCACAACCAAGTGAGATTTAGTGTTTCAAATGCCAGCAAGGTTGCCCATGGTGGACAGGTTTCAGCAGAGCTTCCAGACTAAGACAGACTTGGAAGAAGGAAGAGGCCATCCACTTCTCAAAGAATTGACCAGGAAAAACCTTATGAATAGCAGAGAAACACTGTCTGTTACATTACTGGACAACTTTATGAATAGCCCTGAAACACTGTCTGATTCAGTGCCAGAAGATGAGCCCCTCAGGTCTGAAGGCACTCCAAATATGACTGGGAAGAAACTGCCTCATCAGAGTAGAGCCAACCTTAATCATATGGATAAAATAAAGCTTTGGGACCTCCATTTGCTTACGTGGCATGACTCAAACTGAGGAGAAACCATTGCAAATATTCATTAATAATAGAAACATGGAATGTACAAAGTATGAATCCAGGAAAATTGGAAGTTGTCAAAAATAAAACAGAACACATAAAGGTTGATATCAAAGGCATTAGTGAGCTGAAACGGACCAGTTTTGGCCATTTTGAATCAGACAACCATATGATCTACTACGCTGGGAATAACACATTAAAGAGGAATGGAGTGGCATTCATCACCAAGAATGTTTCAAGATCTATCCTGAAGTACAATGCTGTCAGTGATAGGATAATATCCATACACCTATAAGGAAGATCATTACTCAAAGATTCTTACTCAAATTTACACACCAACCACCAAAGCCAAAGATGAGGAAATTGAAGATTTTTATCAACTTCTGCAGTCTGAAATTGACTGAACATTCAATCAAGATGTTCTGATTATCACTGGTGATCAGAATGCAAAAGTTGGTAACAAAGAAGAATCACTGGTAGTTGGAAAATGTGGCCTTGGTGATAGAAATAACGCTGGAGATTGCATGATAACATTTCACAAGACCAATAACTTATTCTTTGCAAATACCTTTTTGCAACAACACAAATGGCAGCTACACACATGGACTTCACCAGATGGAACACACAGGAATCAGATTGACTCAATCTGTGGCAAAAGGCAATAGAGAAGCTCAATATTTTCAGACAAAACAAGGCAAGGAGCTGATTGTGGAACAGACCATCCACTGATGACATACAAGTTCAACTTGAAGTTGAAGACAATTAAAACAAGTCCACAAGAGCCAAAATATGACCTTGATTATATCCCTCCTGAATTTAGAGACCACCTAAAGAATAGATTTGATGCAATGAACACCAATGACCGAACCCAGAGGAATTGTGGGATAACATCAAGAACATCATCCATGAAGAAAGCAAAAGGTTATTGAAAAGAGAGGAAAGGAAGAAAAGACCAAAACGGATATCAGAAGAGACTCTGAAACTTGCCCTTGAATGGAGAGTAGCTAATGCAAATAGAAGAAATGACAAGATAAAAGAGTTGAACAGAAAATTTCAAAGAACAGCTTGAGAAGACAAAGTCATTTATTGTAATGAACACTACAAAGACCTGGAATTAGAAAAACAAAAGGGAAGAACACTTGCTTGGCATTTCTCAAGCTGAATGAACTGAAGAAAAAATTTAAGCCTCAACTTGCAATATTGAAAGATTCTATGGGCAAAATATTGAATGATGCAGGAAACATCAAAAGAAGATGTAAGGAATACACAGAGTCACTGTGGCAAAAAGAATTGGTTGATGTTCATCCATTTCAGGAGGTGGCGTATGACCAAGAACCAATGGTATTAAAGGAAGAAATTGAAGCTGCACTGAAGGAAATGGCGAAAAACAATGCTCCAGTAATTCATAGAATACCCACTGAGATGTTTCAACAAATGGATGCTGCACTGGAGGCACTCACTCAACTATGCCAGGAGATTTGGAAGACAGCTACCTGGCCAATTGACTGGAAGAGATCCCTATTTGTACCCTTTCAAAAGAAAGGTAATCCCACAGAATGTGGAAATTATCAAACAATATCATTAATATCACACGCAAGTAAAATCTTACTGAAGACAATTCAAAAACAATTGCAGCAGTATATTGACAGAGAACTTCCAGAAATGCAAGCTGGATTCAGAAGAGAATGTGGAATGAGGGACATCATTGCTGATGTTAGATGAATCTTGGCTCAAAGCAAAGAATACCAGAAAGATACTTACTTGTGTTTTATTGACTATGCAAAAACATTTGATTGTGCAGATCATAACAAAATGTGTATAACATTGAGAGCATTGGGAATTCCACAACACTTAATTGTACTCGTGAGGAACCTGTATACAGACCAGGAGGCTCTCATTCGAACAGAACAAGGGGACATTGCATGGCTTAAAATCAAGAAGGAATGTGTTAGGGTTGTATCATTTCACCACACATTTCAATTTCTATGCTGAGCAGATAATCCAAGAAGCTGGACTATATGAAGAAGAATGTGGCATCAGGATTGGCGGAAGAATCATTAACAACCTGCAATACACTGATGACACAACTTTGCTTGCTGAAAGTAAGGATGACTTGAAGCATTTACTGATGAAGATTAAAGAATACAGTCTGCAGTATGGATTACATCTCAATATAAAGAAAACAAAAATCTTCACAATGAAACCAATAAGCAGCATCACAATAAATGGAGAAAAGATTGAAGTTGTCAAAGACTTCATGTTACTTGGTTCTACAATCAACACCAATGGAAGCAGCAATCAAGATATCAGATGACGTATAGCACTGGGCAAATTGGCTGCAAAAGATCTCTTTCAACATTGTGAAAATGTCAGTTCTACCCAAAGCAATCTATACATTCAATGCAATCCCAATCCAGATCCCATCAACATTCTTT
>NW_006921667.1:11237723-11244829 GCF_000298275.1 Orycteropus afer afer | reverse complement strand
AAGTGGGAGGGGAGCTGCTGCATTGTAAATTTTGGTCAATGACATGAGACAAAGTATATGTGAACTGCTGTATGAAATGTGAATTTACTCTGTAAATCTTCACCCAAATCCTAATAAAAAAAAAAAAAAAGATCTCTTTCAAGTTCTGAAGAGCAAAGATGTCTCCTTGAGGACTAAGGTGCACCTGACATAAGCCGTGGTATTTTCAACTGACTCATATGCATGTGAGAGCTGGACAATGAATAAGGAAGACAGAAGAGTTGATGCTTTTGGGTAGTGGTGCTGGCGAAGAAGGCTGAAAGTACCATGGACTTCTAAAAGAACTAACAAATGTGTCCTGGAAAAAGTGCAGCTGGAATGCCCTTGTGAGAATGGCCAGACTTCATCTCACCTACTTTGGTCATGTTGTAAGAGACCTTTCCCTGGAGAGAGATATCATGCTTGGTAAGGTGGAAGGTCAACAAAAGAGGGAAGGCCCTCAACAAGATGGATTGACACAATGGCTACAACAATGGGCTCAGGTACAGCAGGGATTGTGGTGCTAACACAGGACTGGGAAGTGTTTCATTCTGCTGTACACAGGGTCGTTATGAGTCGGAGATGACAGCACCTAACAACAACAACAACAAATGCCAAGGATGATTCAACATTAGAAAAATTATCAACATAATCCATCATATATAAGTAAAATAAAGGAAAAGAACCAAAAGATTATATCAATCAATGCAGAAAATGCATTTGATAACATCCAACACCTACTCCTGATTTAAAAAAAAAAAAAAAACCTCTCAGAAAAATAGGGAAATTCCTCAATGTAATAAAAGGCATGTATGCAAAACCAGCAGCCAACATTATTCTCAGTGAAGAGAGACTGAAAGCATTCCCATTGTGAAGAGGAACAAGGCAAAGATGCCCTCTACCACCACTTCTAGTCAACATTGTATTGAAAGTCCTAGCCAGGGCAATAAGGCAAGCAAGGGAAATAAAAGGCATTCAAATTGGTATGGAAGAAGTAAAACTATCCCTTTTTGCTGATGATATAATCCTATACATACAAAACCCATGAGACTCAGCAAAATATCTACTAGAACTAATTGAAAGATTTAGCATATTTAGGATACTAGCTTGACATAAAAAAATCAGTTGGATTCCTCTACATTAGCAAAGAGACCTCTGAAAAGAAAATGAGGAAATCAATACCATTCACAATGAACCAAACAAAGAAACAAACCCACTGCCATTGAGTCGATTCTGACTCATAGCAACCCCACTGGGTGTCTGAAGCATTAAATCTTTACGAAAATAGATTGCCCAGTCTCGCTTCCATGGAGTAACTGGTGGTTTTGAACCACCAACCTTCTGGTTAGTAGTCAGATGCTTTAGGCACTGTGCTACCAGAGCTCCTTACCATTTGCAATAGCTACCAAAAAGATAAAATACTTAAGAATAAATCATACCAGGGACACAAAATACCTATACAAAGAAAACCACAAAACACTACTTCAAAATGAAGAAAACCAAACACGCACATAAACAATTAGTCCAAGGGACTGGTACACAATGTGATCCTCAGCCTATATAACTATGAGACCAGAAGAACTAGATGGTGTCCGGCTACCAGAGTCAACCACTAGGAGGGGGATCTATGTAGGGAGATCCTAGATAGAATGGGAGAACAATATGGAATAAAACTCAAAGTAATTAAAAAAGGGGGGGGGGGACCAAATTTGCTGGTCTGATAGAACCTGATGGAACCACTGAGATTATGGCTCCTAGCTGCCCTTCAGGCCCTTCCAGCCAAATAAAAGACAGGTATATGAGATAAACATTTTCATTAGGTAGATACACTCCTTGGAAAGATCAATCATGGGGGAATGGAAGGGCTGTGTGTGCACAGGGAGATGGCTCGAGGGACAGGAGTGTGTGGGAGAGAAGGACACAGGGAAGAGGTAACTATGGGGAGGAAGCGGGAGGGGAGCTGTTGCATTGTGGAAAATTGTAGTCAATGTCATGAGACAAAGTGTATGTGAACTGCTGTGTGAAAAGGGAATTTGCTCTGTAAACTTTCACACAAATAACAATAAAAATTTTTTTAAAAAATAAATAACTACTTCAAGAAACTATAAGAGATCTACATAAATGAAAGAATATACCATACTCATGGGTAGGAAAACTGAATATTGTGAATATATCAATACTACTCAAAGCAATCTATGTATTCAATGCAATCCCAAACCAGATTCCATTTGTGTTCTTCAAGAACAAGGAAAAAACAATCACTAATTTTATATGGAAAGGAAAGAGACCTCAGATGAGCAAAGCACCACTGAATAAGAGCAAAGTAGGAAGTCTCATACTCCCAGATGTCAAAACCTGCCATACAGCCACAGTAGTCAAAACAACCTGGTATTGGCACAATGACAGACACATAGATCAGAGGAACAGAATTGACAACCCAGAAATAGATCATCCACTTACAGAAAGGTGACCTTTCACAAAGATCCAAAACCCATTAAATGGGGAAGAGATAGTCTCTTTAACAAATGGTGCCGGAAAAAACTGGATATCCATTTGCAGAAAAATGTAACAAGATCCATACTTCACACCATACGTAAAAACTAACTCTAGACAGATCAAAGGCTTAAATGTAAAACCTAAAACTATAAAGTCCATCAAAGAAAAAATAAGGACTAACTTAGGGGCCCTGATATATGGTATTAATAGACTACCAAACATAAGTGAAAATGCACAAATAGCAGAAGATAAGCTAGATGCCTGAGATCTTCTAAAAATTAAATTCTTAGGTGCATCAAAAGACATCTCCAAAAGAGTAAAAAGAGAACCTACAGATTAGGAAAAAAATATTCAGCAATGACATGTCTGGCAAGGGTCTTATCTCTAAAATCTATAGAAAACTTCAACACCTCAACATATCAAAAAGACAAACAATCCAATTGAAAAATGGGAGAGGACATGAACAGAAACTTCACCAAAGAAGACATTCAAGCAGCAAACAAACACATGAAGAAATGTTCAAGATTATTAGCCATTAGAGAGATGCAAATCAAAACAACAGAGATACCATCTCACTCTAGCAATAAAAGCAAAGTTCAGCAAGACAGAAAATAACAAATGCTGGCGAGGATGTGGAGAGACTGGGACTCACATACACTGCTAGTGGGACTGTAAAATTATGCAAACATTATGGAAATAGGTATGGTGATTCCATAAAAAGTTGGAAATGGAAATACCATTTGATCCAGCAATCCCATTACTATCCATTATATCCTAAAAAAGTGAGAGCCAGGACATGAATAGATACATGCATACCCATGTTCACCACTGCACTATTATAACAAAAAGATGGAAACAGCCTAAGTGCCCATCGATGGAGGAATGGATAACCAAATTCTGGCACACACAATAGAATACTTTGCAACAATAAAGAAAAATGTGTTGTTGTTGTTATGTGCCATCGAGTCCGAACCGACTCATAGCGACCCCTCCTTGGGCTTCTGAGGCAGTATCACTACGGAAGTAGATTGCCCAACCTTCCTTCCGAGGAGTGGCTGGTGGGTTTGAACCGCCAGCATTCTGGTTAGCAGTCAAGTGCCTAAGGCACTACGCTACCAGAGCTCAAGTAGAATCTGCAAAACATCTTATTACATGGATGAACTTGGAGGACATTACACTGAGGGAAATAAGTTACTCACAGAAGAACAAATATTGTATTAGTCCACTACTGTCAAAAGTCAAGAAAAGATTTGCATATGGAAGGAAAGTATTTTTATTCATTACCAGTGATGGGAGAAGAAGGGAAAGCAAACTATAAGACAGGTAAGAGACAAATATTTATTTGGTTGAAGGAAAAGGCAATATACCAAAAGTGAGTCACCAACACAGTAACACTAAGGAAAAAGAAGACAGAGAGAGACACACAAGAAGTAAACAAAAAAGATAAACATTTTCACATACACAATAGGGTATTATCAGTAATAATAAACATTAATCTATGGTTAGATACAAAGGTAGACAAGCTGAATGATCAGGTATGTCTAGGCAAAAGGGAATATACCCACAGCCATATAAAAGTTGGCAGATAATATTTCTACATATGTTTTTGGAAGTGCTGTAAGAATGTCCATATATATAATACAGCTAACGGGGCAAAGTTATGATAACATCTTAGCCATAGCGAAATACCCTGAGAGAATGAGTCATTGGGTCCAAGGGCTCAGGACCACGGTCAAGAGGGACATCAAGCTCAAATGGCATAACATACTACACAAAATATTTTGCTATACCCTACTTTGGTGAGTAGAGACTGGGCTCTTAAAAGCTTGGAAGCAGCCATCTAAGATGAAATAATTAGTCTCTCTTCATCTGGAGCAAAGAAGAATGAAGAAAACCAAAAATGCATGTATACACTTAGTCCAAGGGGACTAGTGGACCATGTGAACCACAGCCTACATGACCCTGAGACCAGAGGAACTAGACAGCACCCAGCCATCACTGCCAACCACTTTGAAAGGGATCAAAATAGGAGATTTTGGATAAAGTGGGAGAAAAGTGTGGAAAAAAAACTCAAAATCATAAAAAAAGACCAGTCTTATTGGTCTGATAGAAACTGGTAAAACCCCCAAGACTATGGCCCTTAGCCACCCTTCAGGTCTGGAATTGAACTCACTCATGTGGCTTCCAGCCAAACAATAGACAAGCCTATAAGGAGAACATTTATACTAGGTAGGTACATTAGTTAGAACAATCAACCAGGGGATATCAGAAGGGCAGTATTTACACAGAGTGATAGCTCAAAGGGCAGGAATGCATAGGAAAGAAGGACACAGGGAAAACGTAACCACAGGGAGGCAGTGGGAAGAGTTGTTACTTTATGGGGATTATAATCAATGTCATGAAATAAAATGTGTATGAATTTGCTCTGTAAATTTTTACCCAAAGCACAGTGCGTGTGCGTGTATGTGTGTGTGTGTGTGTGTATCCTAAAGTTTTGTTAAAACCAAACAATAATTTAGCCTAACTAGTAAAAAGTGTCTGCCTTGAGCATTATGCTCTTTCAAGTAGAACTTTCTATGTGGATCAAACTGACAACTTGAAAGATTATCTAGGATCCTTAGGGGGCAATGAGTTTATGTTAATGAGGGAGCAACAACTCCAAGAAGGATGTTAATGGCTGCAAAACTTGAAGAATGTGATCAGTGTCACTGAATTGTACACTAGAAACTCTTAAATTGTATATTCTGCTGTGTATATTCTCAACAACAGCTACAAAATAAAAAAATTTTAAAGGGACACTTTTCTTAAGAGACCCAAAGTTTCACATACCCTTTCTCTGGCTTAAAAGGCAAAAAAGTATATAAATGTTAATTATAATGACTATCCAATAATTCAATTTAATATCAGTAAATTACCTAAAGATTTTTAAATTACTTGTAAGCCTATATACCAGAAAACGTAATTACTGCTGAAATAAAATTTGTTCAATTTAAATTTACATTCAAATATTTATTTCATCCCATTTTTAAGATGTTATCAATTGAATTATTGTAAATCACAAAGTTTCTGCTCAACCATTGTTATGGATGGTAAGTGATTGAAAAATCAATAAAGAAGCATCTTATCTATCTGTAAAATGACTAAACTCTTAAAAGCTCAGATGTAATCTTTCACCTAGATTTAACTACTGCATACTCTGTTAGAGCTCCCTCGGCACTCAACGACCACAACACACACCAGGGTACCCAACAGGAGATTTTATTAAAGAGGTGAAAGGGCGCCTGCGCTGAGGAAGGACAGAAGAAGAGGAGGAGAAGAAGAGAAGAAGAAAGAACGAGGAAGAAGAGAAGAAGAGAGAGGAAGAAGAGGAAGAGGAGGAAGCAGGGGAGAGGGTGGTCTTATATAGACCCGGGGTTAGGCGGTTGTATGACCAAGCTGGGGGAAGGAGTCTTAACCTATCAGAAGCTATGTTGCCTTTTAAAATTTGTGCCTTGCAGGAAGCTCAGTTTCGACTTCCTTTAACTGACTTATGACCTTGGGTGGGGCATCAGGGAATGAAGAAGAACCCGGAAGAGCCACGCAAGATGGCGTGGCATATCTCTAACATACTTAATGTAACTTTTCCCCCAGATTATACCTTTCTGCCTATGAACCAAACTCTATTACTGTTAAAGAAATAAGATTCTTTTTCGGTAGGCAAAAGAATGTAAATGCCTCATGGAAACTTGATCTCAGTCCTCTCTTGTCTGAGCAAAATACTACTTCAGGGAATCTCTTTGTTTCCATTCTCTTCCAAAAATCTAACACTCTGAGCAAGATAATTGTTAACAAACTATTTCTGAAGATATCCATCATGTCATTGTTTTATTACCAACGTGAAGCCCCTTTATGCCCCTGTCTAGCAATTATGTCTTTTAACCAGTCAATGTATTTTAGCTATATGATTGTAATCAACAATGTCAAAAAGCACACATCACTTTGTCCCACTTTTAATTGATCTTAATTGTTGTTGCTGTTGTTATGTGCCGTCGAGTTGGCCCTGACTCATAGCGACCCCTCCTTGGGTTTCCGAGGCAGTATCCATATACCAATCAGAATATTGTAATTTTATCCCCCCTCTTCAGCACTTTAATTACTTGTGACTTGCATTTTTACTTTTCAATTTGTGAGCTTCAGCCTGAGGTTTTGTTATTTACTGTTGTAATGTTAATTTTGACTTCAATAAATCTCCTAGATTTTACTTTAATGGAGTAAGAGTTTCAGTTTTCTAATATATGGATATAATATTAAATATTTGGTCAGAATTAGAAACATTTCTCCAGGCAATTTCAGATATGTCTCACTGTAGTTATCTTTTGGCTTTTTCAAAATCTCTCTACAAGGTGCAAGGGAGGTACAGACAACAAAGATGAACCCTTTATTGCACATACAGTGCTATGTTGTCAGTGATAGCAAACATTGATATACGGGTGGATAGTTGGGTGTACAGGCTGAACAATTTGACTGCTAACCAGAATGCTGGCGGTTCAAACCCACCAGCCACTCCTCGGAAGGAAGGTTGGGCAATCTACTTCCATAGTGATACTGCCTCG
>NW_006921667.1:11233168-11237623 GCF_000298275.1 Orycteropus afer afer | reverse complement strand
GTGTGTCCGTGACCATGTATAGAGTTGGTAGATAATGTTTCTACAAGTGTATTTGTATGTTCTGTAAAAATGTCCAGGTATATAGTAGCTGACAAGGGACAAGGTTGTAGTCACTTCTTGGCCATAGCCAGCTACTCAGAGGAAGTAAGTAGTTGGACCTGTGGGCTTGGTACCATGATTGCAGGGGACATCAAGCTCAATTGGCATAACAAACTACACAGAAACATTGTCCCACATCCTACTTTGGTGAGTAGCAACTGGGATCTTAAAAGCTTGCTAACAGCCATCTAGATGCAACGATGGGTCTCTCCTCATCCGGAGCAAAGAATGAAGAAAGCCAAAGATGCATGGAAACAATTAGTACAGGGAACTGGTACACCATGTGATCCTCAGACTATATGACTATGAGACCGTTAGAACTAGATGGTATCTGTCTACCACTGTCAACCACTTGGAGGGGGATTTGTATAGGAGATCCTGGATGGGAGAACAATGTGGAACAAAACTCAAAAATCATAATAAAAAGAGAGACTAGGTTTGCTAGTCTGATAGCACCTGGTGGAACCCCTGAGACTATGGCCCATAGCTGTCCATCAGGTCTGGAATTGAACCTACTCCTGTGGCTTCCAGCCAAACAAAAGACAGGCACATGAGCTGAACATTTATATTAGGTAGACACACTCCTTAGAAACATCAACCATGGGAGAATAAAAGGGTTGTGTATGCATAGGGAGAAGGCTAGTGGGGGGGGGGGGAGGGGGGGGGGGGGGAGCAAGAGTACAGGGGAGGGAAGGACACAGGGAAGAGGTAACAATGGGAAGGAAGTTGGAAGAGAGCTGTTACATTGCGGGAAATTGCGGTCAATATCATGAGACAGTGTATGTGAACTGCTGTATGGAAAGTGAATTTTCTCTGTAAACTTTCACCCAAATCACAATAAAAATTAAAAAAAAAAAACAAAAAAAAAACCAACCTATCTACAGTAAAAAGAACAATAGAGAGAAGTACTTTAATGTTGAGGATCTACCTGACCTCTGATAATGGTATTAAGACAGCATTTTGTCTGCTTTAACCTCAATGTTCACCATATTTATCCTATTTCTAAAGTATCTTTAAATATCTGCCCCCTGTTGGAAGGGGTCCTTTCTTACAAATGCTCATGTGGCACACTAAATGGGGAAGCCTAAAGCCTAAGAGAGTGGGGGCAGTGGAGGCCACATACTGCTCTCTCCATTTCTGAGGCTCATTGCCAAAGTAAATTCCATGACTTCAATTAATGTACATATATTTACATCAGCCTGGATATTTTTGAAACACAAAAGGTGCTTTAATTGCACAGGCTATTTTCAAAAACCAGGTATTTCTGTTTGTTTTTTGCCTTTCATTTTCACCTTAAGCCAAAATTAAACTTTTAGGTCAACATAAAAAAACCCTTTGTCAGAACACTTCACTTCATTAATTCCCAGGAATATTAAAACTACTAAATTTATATAAACCCTTCATTATCACTAATAAATCTTTATAAAGTTCTTTGAAGGAATATTATAATCTAATTTAATATCCAAAAATGGGAAAATAATTCATTTTTATAACTTTGTCTTCTGTGTGTTTGAAAGAATGCTTTAGAGAAGCAATTTAGAATAACTTTTGTCTTCTAGAGGCCTCATTATACCAGTCAAAGTAAACAATCCATGTTCTTCTCAGTGTACCTTTTAAATGAATCACTTTATATCAAAGTTTCTCAAAGTTGCTACTGGAGACCCAAGTCAGTTTTTCTTCCAGCTGGGACTTAAAGCAACCTCATGATGGCACATAGAGGAAAGAATATTTATACATATATACATAGATATGCCCTTTATAGATCAAAATCTAAGTCCTCAAGACAAAAATCTCATACAGTTTTATAGGTGACCCACCAACAAATTCATGGATGCTATTTTTGGTGAGAATCACACATTCACTGTTCTATGGAGCCAATTCAAAAAACACACTTATGGGTATAAGAATGCCATTCTCCAAGTGGCCTGACTGCAAGGACTGAAATGCCAGCCAAGTTCCTGCTATATATCCTGTTAATTACCCAAAAGCATTCTCCTACTCCAACCCCTCCTGTTTACCCATGTGCAATTGGTCCAGACCGTGACCTTAACTGACCTACATGCATCATAGCCTGAAAAACACACCACACCATTTAGGGGCCATGACACTACATCTCCACTGCACCCCCTTTAATGTTAATAAGCCTTATGTATAGTTAGTAAGTTTTTTGAAGGCCTATGAATAATTATAACTTCCCTATTCCTCATCCTATATTAGCCCCCAAATCCCCAGCTTCAGAAGGCTTGATCTGAGACAGTCTCTGAACCCCGTGCTTGCTAGCCTGCAATAAAGCTTTCTTTCTCAGCACCCCAAAGCCTGGTGTCTCCTCATTGACCTGGGAGTTACACCAGTCAGAAGCCCACCCGTCTGATTTCATAGGGTCTATGCCTATGTTCTACATTATGATTTTCCTTTCTACAACATTCAATGGCAGCATAACACTCAAAACAGCACAACACAAAACAAAGGAACACATACACACAAAAAAGTAAACAGCACAATTCTAAGCTGTTTCCAGTGAGGTCAACCCATTTTTAAAATTCTCTGAGGCCTCTCTCAAACACATTTCAATTTCCCTTGCACCCAGTCCAGGGCAAGTATTCAAATAAAATTATCTGAGACCTCCTTCAGATCTAGTCCAACTATTTTTGCTGAACTTAGTTTAGTTTGAAACCCCTTGCACCCAGTTCAGGGCAAGTATTAAAATAAAGTAATCTGTGGCCTCCCTCAGATCAAATCTGACACCCTTTACTGAACACAGTTCAACATCCCTTGAATCCAATCCAATGAATGAAGTCAGATAATGCAAATGGGAGCTCACTATGAAACCATGGGCAGCAAACAGAAATTCCCTGCAGTGGAAATTAAACCAACCCCAGGCATTCAATTTTACTAATAAATCTTATCTCTTAGTAGTTTCTCAAAAAAAGTTGTAATTCTAGTTTTTGCTACAGATTAACTCTTATGGCTCTAACAATGGTCAGTGCAAGTAAGTAAAAGGTTGGTAATGGTAAAAATTATGACTCTGAGTGGAGAGTTAGTATGATAATGAAACGTATGCACATAATAATGTGAATATGATGTAATTTTTTTGCAACTGTGCATGCTTATAATGTTCCTGTATGTTTAGCATGTACCTAAACCTGTTACAATATCATCTTCTTGGCTCAACAACCTATAAAAAGCAGCAAATCACTCCCAGAGGACAGAGAATCTGAGGTAGAATACATCTGTTTCCCTTTGGTGCACTAAAGAATAAAGCTTTCTCTTTTCCTCACCTCAGTGTGGTTTCTATTGGTGTGAATAGCACCAGCACAGACCTGCTTTAGGTAATACTTTCTGGCAACCTAGATGGGACTCTGCATTTTTGCTTTGCCTCATTCTAAGGGACAACTCTGACCAAAAGAAGGTGACAGCTGATCCCCATGTGCACTGGATCTTTTTCTACAGGGGGAAGTCTCTGGTCCTTGAAGTCATAAGTGATTTCAGACCCAAATATGACACTTGCAGTGAGGACAAGGAGACAGTTTTCCAGGCTGCCCTAGGAAGAGCGTTGGGGGAGAGGGGTCCTTCAAGGGGTGTCCTTCAAGATAAATCCCATCAGGTTCAACAATGTGCTTTGAGTTGTACGCTTAAACCAAGTAGATTTAGCCTATGAAGTTTTAAAAGTTGTCAAAACAGGAGGACTTCAGGCAAGATAGCAGAAAAGGCAGACATACAGGCAGACCCATAACCTTTACAATAAAGAAATGAGAAACCAGGGAAATTCCGGCAAGATGGCGGACTAGGCAGAAAGACTGCACAGACCCTCTTCAAAAAAGAAAAGGGAAACCAATTAACACAGACACAGAAGATAATCCTGGACCCCTGAGCCTTGAAAGGAAGGATACAGAAGTGGACTAAACGCCAACTAGCAGAAGAATTTGCGTGAAAATACCAAAAAAGGAGACATACGGAGCTGCAGTCTGGCAGCAATCCTAAGCAATCCTGAGAGCATCTGTGCTTGGAGATTGCCAAGGGCTGGTAGGACTTAAGAATTAACCTAAAAATCACCCTGCTAGCCAGGGACTATGCACAGTGGCTGGAGAACAAACGGAGAAGGTGAAGAGAAAGGTGGGCTGAGCTATGGACTTTTGCCAGTCAGAGGACACTGCCATTTTGAAGGTTTAAAAAGCAGCTTGACTATTTTGGATATTTAAAGAGACAGTGCTCATGCAGATTCCTGGGGCTTAAGAACACGTTCTGCTTTCCAGCAACCCCAAGGATACTCGGGACCTACAAGACTGACAAGTTTTTTGTTTATTTTATTTTATTTATTTACTTTTATTTATTGTGATTTGGGTGAAGATTTACAAA
>NW_006921667.1:11217605-11227393 GCF_000298275.1 Orycteropus afer afer | reverse complement strand
AAGAATGAAGAAAACCAAAAATTCATGGAAACAATTAGTCCTAGCAACTGGTACACCATCTGATCTGCAGCCTATACGACTATAAGACCAGAAGAACTAGATGGTGCCCGGCTACTACTATAAACCACTTGGAAGAGTATCTATGTAGGAGATCCTAGATAGACAGGGAGAACAATGTGAAACAAAACTCAAAATGATTTGGAAAAAAAAGGAGGGGGGGGAGGGACCAGGTTTGCTGGCCCAATGGAGCCTTGTGGACCACTGAGACTATTGCCCCTAGCTGCCCTTGAGGTCTGGAATTGAACACATGCCTGCTGCTTCCAGCCAAACAATGGACAGGCATATGAGTTGAACATTTACCTGAGGTAGGTACACTCCTTGGAGAGAACAAGCATGGGAGAAAGAAAGTCTGCTTATGCACAGGGAGAAAGCTCAGGGGGCAGGAATGCGTGGAGGGATGGACACAGGGAAGAGGTAACTGTCAGGAGGAGTGGGAGGGGAGATGTTGCATTGTGGTAAATTGTGGTGAATGTCATGAGACAAAGTGTATGTGAACTGTTGTATGGAAAGAGTATTTGCTCTGTAAATTTCCACCCAAATCACAATTAAAAAAAAGAAAAGAAAAAGAATTGGTCGATGTTCATCTGTGATAGTTGGAGCTGTGTGTCAACTTGGCTGGACCACAATTCTGTGTGATTTAAGCAACTGTGATGTGGGTGGTTCCCATGATGGGATCAAATGTATATATTTTGAGCAGCCAATCAGTTGAAAGGAAGTTTCCCTAGGAGTGTGGACTGTTTCCAGTATATTTATGGACATCCTGGGAAAAGAGACATTCTTCTGTGGATTGGGATTCTGTTGTGCGGCCTACAACTAACTGTCTGTGAGCGAACAGTCCACCATTCGGCCTGGAGATCTTGGATTCGTCATTCGTTGGAGTTAACACCCAGTATACTGCCTGCCTGTTTTGAGCTCATCAGCCCCTGCAGCTGTGTGAGTCAGAAAAGCCTCCAGCTTGATGTTTGATCCAAGAACTTGAGATTTGCCAGCTTCTATAAGTGTGTGAGCTATTTTCCTAAGATAAGTTTTTTTTTTTTCTCTCTCTCTCTCTCTATATATATATATTTAAGCTTTACTGGTTTTGCTTCTCTAGAGACCCAGTCTAGCATATCATCCATTTCAGAAGGTGGCATATGATCAAGAACCAATGGTACTGAAGGAAGAAGTCAAAGCTGCACTGAAGGAAATGACAAAAAACAATGCTCCAGGAATTGACAGGATACCCACTGAGATGTTTCAACAAATGGATGCTGTACTGGAGGCACTCACTTGACTATGCTAAGAGATTTGGAAGCCTTGCCCAAATGACTGGAAGAGATCCATATTTGTACCCATTCCAAAGAAAGGTGATCCCACAGAATGTGAAAATTTTCAAACAATATCATTAATATACATGTAAAATCTTACTGAAGATAATTCAAAAATTCTTGTAGCAGCATACTGACAGAAACTTCCAGAAATGCAAGTTAGATTCAAAGATCACATGGAACAAGAAATATCATTGCTGATGTCAGATGGATCTTGGCTGAAAGCAAAGGATAACAGAAAGATGTTTACTTGTGTTTTATTGACTATGCATAAGCATTTGATTGTCTAGATCATAACAAATTATGGACAAAGTTGAAAGAATGGGAATTCCAGAACACTTAATTGTACTCATTGTACTCATGAGGAACCTGTATATAGACCAGGAGGTTGTCCTTCAAACAGAGCAGGTGGTACTGCATGTTTAAAATCAGGGAGGGAGTGCATCAGGGATGTATCCTTTCACCATATTTATTCAATCTGTATGTTGAGCAAATAATCCAAGAAACTGGAATATATGAAGAAGAACATGGTATCCACATTGGTGGAATACTAATTAACAACCTGAGATACACATATGACACAACTTTGCTTGCTGAAAGTGAGGATGACTTGAATCACTTACTGATGAACACTGAAAACTATAGTCTGCGGTATGGATTACACCTTAGTATAAAGAAATAAAAAATCTTCACAAACGGCAATTCTGATAAGATGGAGGAATGGCAAACAAGCGACACATACTCACTTCAATAAAGAAAAGACAAACCAATTGACAAAGACACAGAAGATAATCCAGGAGCCCTGAGCTTTGAAAGAAACTATACAGAAGTGAATTAGGCACAAGTGGAAAAACCTGAATGAAAACAGTGAGTACAGAGATGGTGAGAGCTGCTGTCAGCTACTCTGATGGGACCAATAGCCTGAATATTTCCAAGCAGTGTTGGAACCTAAGAATTGACCTAAAGATCAGCCCTGGTCACCAAGGGCTGCAGGTATGACTGTGCTGGTGGCCTATAACCAGGAAGGGAAACAGCAAGGAGAGAGACAACCTGAGCTGTTGACTTTCCACTGTCTGGAGGGTGCAGCCATTTTGATTGTTTACATGCAGTAGCCATTTTGGATATTTAAAGTGACTGAGGGTGCAGCCATTTTGAATCTTTACAACTGGCAAACATTTTGGATTTTAAAGTGACAGAATTCTCATTTGGATTCCAGAGACCTAAGAATAGGCTCTGATTGCCAAGGTCAGCAGGGACATACAAGAGGCTGACAATAGGAGAGGAGAAAGGTGGTGAGTGTGTAAGTGCTGCCAACTAGTGAATAGAGGAGAACAGCACAGTTTCCTGCTTGTATAGGTAACATACAAACAAAACAAAGAAAATGAAAACCATGAGCAAGTCACTCCAACACACAATCACCAATTAAATATAAACACAAAAACGTCACAATGCCTTGGAGATGACAGAACATCACAATCCATGCAGAGAAGCAAGATAAAGTAGGAGAAACAAGGGATCAGGATACAGACCCAAAACACATCCCTGAGGAAGACACAGCATTGGAACTCCCTGATAAGGAATTCAAAAGATTTATATGTAGGTATCTTCAATGAATTGAGACAGAGATCAAGGTAAACACTGACAAAATTGAGGAAAACACAGAGAAAACCCTACAACAATTTTGAAAGATAATACAAGAACAAAACAACTAAATAAATTAAAAATTAGAAATGATACAAAATCTACACACAGAAATCCAGAAGATTAATACTAAATTTTCAGAAATAGATAAGACATTGAATGGGCAAAGGAGTATAATTGAATCACTGGAAGACAGAATTAGTGAGATTGAAGGCAAACATCTGAACACTTCTTCGGAAAGGGATAAATCAGAAAAAAAGATCAAAACAAAATGAAGAAACTCTAAGCTTTATATAGGATACCATCAAAAGGAATAACCTACATGTAATTGGAATTCCAGAACAGGAAGAGACAAATAAAATCACAGAGAAAATTATCAATTTGTTGGAAGAGAATTTTCCTGGTATGATGAAAGATGAGAACATATCCATTCAGGAAGTCCAATGAACCCCAAACAGGATAGACACCAAAAGAAAATCACCAAGATATATCATCATCAAACTCACCAAAAACAAAGACAAAGAAAGAATCCTGAAACCAGCAAAATGAAAAGTTACCTACAAGGGGCTACCAATAAGACTAAGCTCAGATTTCTCAACAGAAACCATGCAGGTGAGAAGACAATGGAATGGTATATATAAAACTTTGAAAGAGAAAAATTTCCAACCAAGAATTATGTACCCAGCCAAGGTGTCCCTCAAATATGATGGTGAAATTGGGACATTTCCAGATAAGCAGAAATTAAGGGAATTTGTTAAAACCAAACCAACCTTACAAGAGATGCTAAAGGGAGCCCTTTGGACAGAGAAACAACAATAGCCAACAACAACTGACCATTAACACACATGATATATAACCCAGAAACCAATCCTGTTATGGAAGTATCCAAAGTAAATAAGCCTACGAGATTGTAAACAGAGAACCAAAGACATCAATTGACAAAGGAGGACAACTACAAATCAAAAAGAGTGAAAAAACTGTTTCATTACAGAATTTCTAGATGGTAGGGAAGTCAAGACAACTACAAGATAGAACGGACTGTTCTAAACTTGGGAAGAAAACTATAAATCACAGGGTAACCTCAAACAAAAATGATAAACTTTCCCATCAAAATCAAAATGAGGACCAGCATAAATATTTAGCAAATACTAAAACAATAATAACAAAGGAAGTGATAACACGATTCATAAACAAAATGAGTTCAGCATAGAAAATTATATGGAACAAAGAAATTGACACCACAAAAAAGCACATAACAAAAATGATAGCAACAAATTCATATTTGCCAATAATTACATATCTGGTAAGGCACTTATCTCTAAGATTTATAGAAAACTCCAATGCCTCAACACCGAAGGAATTGACAATCCAATTGAAAAATTGGCAGAAGACACGACTAGACACTTCACCAAGGAGGATATTCAGGTAGCCAGCTAATACATGAAGAGATGCAAATCAAAACAACAAGGAGATACCATGTCACCCCAGCACTGATGGCAAGATTCAACGAGACAGAAAATAACAAATGCTCGTGGTGATGTGGAGAGATTGGGACTCTCACACACTGCTGGTGGGACTGTGAACTGATACAACCACTGTGGAAAGCAATATGACGATTCCTTAGAAAGCTGGAATTGGAGACACCATTTGACCCTGCAATCCCATTACTAGGTATATATCCTAGAGAGGTGAGAGCCAGGACAGGAACAGATATGTACACACTAATGTTCATCACAGCACTATTTAGAATAGCAAAATGATGGAAACAACCTACTTGCCCATCAGTGGAAGAATGGATGACCAAACTATGGTACCTACACATAATGGAATTCTATGCCCCATTAAAGAATAATGTAGAGTCTGCAAAACACTACGTAATGTGGATAAACTTGGAGGACATAATGCTGAGTGAAATAAATCAATCACAGAAGGAAAAATATAGTATTAGTCATTGTGGAGGGTCAAGGAAAGTTTAAATATGGAGGGAAACTTTCTTTGTTGTTTGCCAGGAGTGGGAGGGGAGGGAAGGGAGGAAACACTGCAAAAAAAAAAAAAAAAAAATGCATTGACCCATGTCACTTTAGTTTTGTGTACTTCACTGTACATAAATCATATTTCAATAAAGTACATTTTTAAAAAGTCTTCACAAATGGACAAATAAGCAGCATCACAATAAGCCAAAAAGATTGAAGTTGTCAAAGACTTCATATTACTTTGTTTTACAATCAACACTAATGGAAGCAGCATTCAAGACATCAGATAACATATTGCATTGCACAAATCTGTTGCAAAAGACCTCTTTCAAGTGCTGCAGAGCAAATATGTCTCTTTGAAGACTAACGTGCGCCTAACCCAAGCCATGGTATTTTCAATCACTTCATATGCATGTGAGAGTGGAAAAATGAATAAGGAAAACCGAAGAAGAGTTGATGCTCTTGAGTTGTGATGTTGGCGAAGAACACTGAGAATATCATGGACTGCTAAAAGAACTAACAATTCTGTTCTGGAAAAGTGCAGCCAGAATGCTCCTTGGAAGCGAGAATGGCCAGACTTCATCTCACTTACATTGGTAATGTTGTCAGAAGAGACCATCCTCTGGTGAAGGATATCATGCTTGGTAAAGTGGAGGGTCCACATAAAAGGGAAAGGCCCTCAACGAGATGATGGATTGACACACTGTCTGCAATGATGGGTTTAGGTATAGCAAGGATCATGAGGCTGCCACAGGACCAGGCAGTGTTTCATTCTTTTGTACATAAGGTTACTATGAGTCAGAGATGATTCAATGGCACCTACCAACAACAACAACAATAATATATATGCACTCAACACAGAAGCACCTATGCATATAAAGCAAACACTGATAGAATTGAAGAGGGAAATGGATAACACTACAGTAATTGTTGGAGACCTCAACATCAATTCAATATTGGACAGAACATCTAGAAGGAAGATTAACAAGGAAGCAGAGAACCAGAAAGACATTATAAACCAACCAGACTTAAAAAAAAAAAAACACATATAGAACACTCCACCCAACAACAACACAATATACACTGTAATCCAGTGCACATGGATCATTCTCCATGAGAGACCACATATTACGACACAAAGGAAGTCTTGATAAATTTTGAAAGACTGAAATTATATGAAGTATTTTCTCTGACCAAAATGGAGTGAAGCTAGAAATCAATAACAGAAAAAACCTGTAAAATACACAAACATATAAAATTAAGCAATACATTAGTAACCTGGGAGCTCTGGTGGTGTAGTGTTTAAGGCACGTGATTGCTAACCAGAAGGCTGCCAGTTTAAACCCACCAGCCACTCTTCAGAAAGAAGGTTGAGCAATCTACTTCCATAGTGATACCACCAGTGATCAAGGAAGATACCACAAATTTCTTAGAGTCAAATGAAAATGAAAGCACAACCTAAAACTTATGAGATATACTGAAGACAGTACTCAGACAAAAACTTACAACAATAAATGCAAACATGGAAAGAAGAAAAGGAACAAAGATATCAAATCAATAGCCTAATTCCATAACTCCAAGAACTAGAAATAGAAGAGCAAATTAAGCCTAACTGTACCACAAAAAAGAAAATGAAAAACATCACAGCAAAAATAAATAAAATTGAAAACAAAAAAATCAGCAAAACTAGAAGTTGGTTCTTTGAAAAGATCAAGTTGCTTCTTCAAAAAGTGACAAACCTTGTGCTACGCTGACAATGAATAAAAGATAAAAGATACTAATAACCAAAATAAGAAATGAAAGAGGGGATATTACAACTGATCCAATAGAAAAAAGAATTGTGACAGGGTATTATGAACAACTGTACAGCAACAAACTGGATAAATTAGATAAAATGAGCAAATTCCTAGAAGCACACAACCTGCCAAACTGACTCAAGGGGAAATACACATTCTCAAAAGACCTATAACAAGTGAAGAGATGAAATCAATGATCAAAAACTTCCTAATTAAAAAAAAAATAATAAAATAAATAGTCTTGGACCAGATAACTTCCCTGGGGAATTCTACCAAACATTTAGAGAAGAACAGACATCAATTCTATTTAAACTCTTCCAAAAGATAGAGAGTAGCTAATGGGTTTGAACCGCCAACCTTCTGGTTAGCAGTCAAACGCATTAGGCACTACACCATCAGAGCTCCTTTTTCATTTTGTTTGTGGAAAAGATAGAGAAGACATAATACTTATTAATTCATTCCATGAAGCAAACATAAATCTGATGAGCAGACACACATAACCCAAACCATAGAAAGACACCACATGAAAAGAAAACTGCAGAGAGACTTTGGTAAGACGACAGAATGGGCAGACAAACTACATAGAACCTCTTCAACAAAGAAAAGAGAAACTAATTGACAGAGATGCAGAAGATAATCCTACACTCCTGAGCTTTGAAAGAAAGTATGCAGAAGTAGATTAAGCATCAAGTAGTGGAATAACCTGAATGAAAACAGTGAGTACAGAGACAGATGGAGCTGCGGACTGTCAGCTACTCTGATGGCACCAACAGCCTGAATATTT
The DNA here is from genome assembly GCF_000298275.1 of Orycteropus afer afer. NCBI lineage: Eukaryota > Metazoa > Chordata > Mammalia > Tubulidentata > Orycteropodidae > Orycteropus > Orycteropus afer. The sequence goes on along the minus strand of NW_006921667.1, from coordinate 11,219,832 downwards.
CCAAGAGTTGTTGAGACCTAAGAATTGACCTAAAGATCAGCCCTGGTTGCCAAGGACTGCAGGGATGACTGCATTGTTGGCCTATGACTAGGAAGGGAAACAGCAAGGAGGGAGATAACCTGAGCTGTGGACTTTCGGCTGTCCAGAGGGCACAGCCATTTTGATTGTTTACAAGTGGCAACCATTTTGAATATTTAAAGTGACCGAGGGTGCAGTCATTTTGAATGTTTACAAACGGTGGCCATTTTGGATATTTTAAGTGATAGCATTCTCATTTGGATTTCAGGGACCAAAGAATAGGCTCCATTTGCAAAGAATGGCAGAGATGATGGGAAAGTGTTAGGGGGAAAGGAGACAGGTAGAAGTCTATAAACTAACTCACTGCTGTCAAGTTGGAGCCCAACCCATATGGACCCCTCCTTGGGTTTCTAAGACAGTATCACTATGGAAGTGGATTGCCCAATCTTCCTTCTGAGGAGTAGCTCGTGGATTTGAATCACCAGCATTAGCTGGTGGTTAGCTTAGGTTAGCAGTCAAATGCTGTAGGCATAATGCCACCAGCCAACTAGCAAATAGAGGAGTACAGTGCCCTTCTTACATAGACAACATCCACAGAAAATGAAAATCTTAAGCAAGTCACTCCAGTATACAATTACCAATTAAATATAAACACAAAAATGTCTCAATGTCTCAAAGACAACAGAGTATCACAGTAAAGACAAAGAAGCAAGATAAAGAGGAAGAAACAAGGGACCAGGATACAGACCCAGAACAATCCTTGAAGAAGAAGCAGCATCAAAACTCCCTGATAAGGAATTCAAAAGAATTATATTTAGGTACCTTCAACAGATTGAGACACAGACCAAGGAAAACACTGGCAAAATTGAGAAAACCATAAAAAAATTTTGAAAGACAATACAAGAACAAAATGACAAAATAAATGAAAAATTAGAAATGATACAAAATTGACAGATAGAAATCAAGAAGATTAATACTAAATTTTCAGAAATAGATATCACACTTAATGGGCAAAGGAGTAGAATGGAAGACAGAATTAGTGAGATGGAAAACAAATATCTCAATACTTCTTTGGCAAGGGATCAATCAGAAAAAAGATCAAAACAAAATGAAGAAGGCCTAAGCTTCATGTGGGATCAAAAGGAATAACCTACATGTAATCAGAATTCCAGAACAGGAAGAGACAAATAAAACCACAGAGAAAATTGTCAAAGATTTGTTGGAACAGAATTTTCCTTCTATGATGAACAATGAAAATATATCCATTCAAGAAGTCCAACGAACTCTAAACAGGATAGATCCCAAAAGAAAATCACCAAGACATATCATCATCAAACTCACAAAAACCAGACAAAGAAAGAATTCTGAAAGTAGTACAGGAAAAATGAAAAGTTACCTACAAGGGCCAACCAATAACACTAAGCTCAGATTTCTTGGCAGAAACCATGCAGGCAAGAAGACAATGGGACGGTATATATAAAACCCTGAAAGAGAAAAATTTCCAACCAAGAATTATACACCCAGCAAAACTGTCCCTCAAATATGATGGTGAAATTATGACATTTTCAGATAAGTAGAAATTAAAGGAATTTGTTAAAACCAAACCAATCTTACAAGAGATTCTAAAGAGAGTCCTTTGGACAGAAAACCAACAACAACAAACAACAACCAACCATTAACACACATGATTAAACAACCCAGAAACCAACCCTGTTATGGAAGAATCCAAAGTAAATAAGCTACAAGATTATAAACAGGGAACCAGAGACATCAATTGGCAAATGAGGACAATTACTAAAAACCAAAAAGAGGGAAAAAATTGAGTAGTTACAGAACTTCTAAATGGAAAGGAAGTCGAGACAACTGCAAGATAGAACATACTATTCTAAACTTGGGAAGAAAAGTATAATTCACAAGATAACCTCAAAGAAAAATGATAAAACTTCACATCAAAATAAAAAAGAAGACAAGCACAATGCTAAAACATTAGCAATAAAGGAAGTGATAACATGATTCATAAATAAAACGAGCTCAGCACAGAAAATTAAATGGAACAAAGAAATCAGCAACACCATGAAAAAGCACATAACAAAATGACAGCAATAAATTCATACTTGTCAATAATTACACTGAATGTCAATGGATTAAATGCACCACTCAAGAAACAGAGTTAGAAGACTGGATGAGAAAATATAACACATCAACATAC
>NW_006921667.1:11214914-11216610 GCF_000298275.1 Orycteropus afer afer | reverse complement strand
CTGGGAATTCTGATCATTCACATAAACTTACAGAACCATTGTCTGCCAACCCTATATATGTTCTTGGATACACTCCCCATTTCATAGACATACCTAATCATTTAGCCTGTCCACCCATCTATCCATCCATATACCCATGTTAAGAGTGGCAATATTAATTTCTGATAAAATTGACTTTAAGACAGAAACTACCAGGAAGGACATTACATAATGATTAAAGGATTGATTGAACAAGAGGACATAATAATAATAGATATCTATGAACCCAATGAGAGTCCCAAAATATGTAAACCAGATTATAACAGAACTGAAAAGACAAATAGATGACTCCGCAGTCATAGTAGGAGACTTTAATACCCCACTTTCAATCACAGATAGAACAACTGGAAAGAAACTCAACAAAGACACAGAAGAAATAAGCAATATAATCCACCAACTTGACCTTATAGACATCTACAGAGCATTGCACCCAGCAACAGCACAATATATTCTCTAGGATAGACCATATGTTAGGCCACAAACCAAGCCTCAATAAATTTAAAAACACTGAAATAATGCAAAGCATCTTCTCAGATCACAATACTGTAAAATTAAAAATCAACAATAGGAATATGAACAAAAAAGAGCAAACACATGGAAACTGAGTAACACTCTCTGTGAAAACTACTGGGTAATAGAAGAAATAAAAAATGAAGTTAAGAAATTCCTTGAATCAAACAAGAATGAAAACACAACATACCATAATCTTTAGGACACAGCCAAAGCTAAATGCACACATCAAAAAAGAAGAAAGAGATAGGTTCTGGTAAGACAGTGGAATAGAAAGAAAGACTGCACAGACCTTTTCAACAAAGAAAAGGGGAAGCAATCAACACAGATATGGAAGATAATCCTGGACCCCTGAGCCTTGAAGGGAAGGATATAGAAGTAGACTAAAAGCCAACTAGCAGAAGAATTTGCATGAAAACACCAAAAAAAGGAGACATACAGAGATGTGGTCTGGCAGCAATCCTGACGGCACAGACATCTTAGATATTGCTGAGTGATGGTAGGACCTAAGAATTAACCTAAAAATCGGCCCTTCTAGCCAGGGACTGCACGGAAGACTGTGCTGGTGGTTGGGGAATAAAAGGGGAAGCAGCAAAGAGGAAAGTGGGCTGAGCTGTGGACTTTTGTCTGTCTGGAGGGTACAGCCATTTTGAATGTTTACAAGCAGCTTAACCATTTTGGATATATAAAGCAACAGCACTCTTCCACATTTCAGGGAATTAAGAACAGGCTCCACTTGCCAGGAACCACCAGGACATTCCAGACTGGGCAACAGGAAAGTTACGACATTCCCCTTGTTACTCTTATACCCCACACTCTCTTGGTGAACAGAGGGTTCCATCCCTCACTCCCACTCACATTCTGGGCTGGCAGGAATTCCATCCCAGTCTGTGTGCTAGGACAGAGCCTGGGTGCCCTGCCCCACCCTGCCCTGATTTTTTTTTCTTTTTTCTAGTTTTTAGTTAGTTTGTTTTTAAACTATTATTATTATTACTTTTGTCCTTTTTACTATTATTCTTTTTTCTTCCCCTTCCAGGTTCTATTTTTCAGATTTTTTGCTGTTTCCTGTACGTGGTTGCAATTTTTTTTTTCTTTCTCATGGTTAACCCTGTTCCTTGTTTTTATTTTTGCGTTTTTCCCATTTTTT
>NW_006921667.1:11212186-11214204 GCF_000298275.1 Orycteropus afer afer | reverse complement strand
AGAAAGCCTAAGGTTCATGTGGGATACCACCAAAAGGAATAACCTACGTGTCATTGGAATTCCAGAACAGGAAGGGAAAAATAAAACCACTGAGAAAATTGTCCAAGATTTGTTGGAAGAGAACTTCCCTGGTATGAGTTCAACAAACCCTGAACAGGATAGACCCCAAAAGAAATCAACAAGACATATCATCATCAAACTCATCAAAACTAAAGTCAAAGAAAGAGTCCTGAGAGCAGCACAGGAAAAAGAAAAATTTACTTACAAAGGACAACCAATAAGAATAAGCTCTGATTTCTCAGCAGAAAACATGCAAGCGAGAAGGCAATGGGATGGTATATATAAAACCCCCAAAGAGAAAAATTTTGAACCAAGAATTATATACACAGAAAAACTGTCCCTCAAATATGATGGTGAAATTAGGAGATTTCCAGATAACCAGAAACTAAGTGAATTTGTTAAATAAAATCAGACCAACCTTGTAACAGATACTAAAAGGAATGCTTTGAACAGAGAACGAAAAATAGAAAATAACAACCAACCATCAATACACAAGATGACATAACCCAGAAACCACAGCTATGGACATATTCAAAGTAAAATAAGCTTACAAGATTATAAACAGGGAACCAGAGACATCACTTGGCAAGTGAGGACAACTATAAACCAAAAAGAGGGAAAATACTGTGTAGTTACAGAAATTCTAAATGGTAAGGAAATTAAGAGAGTTGGAAGATAGAATGGACTGTTCTAAACTTGGGGAGAAAGTTATAAATCACAGGGTAACCTCAAAGAAAAACGATAAACCTTCACATTACAATACATAAGAGGACAAGCACAAATATTCAGCAAACACTAAAACAACAGCAACAAAGGAAATGATACTACAATTCATAAATATAATGAGTTCAGCACAGAAAATAATATGGAACAAAGAAACCAGTGACACCATGAAAAAACACATAACAATATGACAGCAACCGATTTATACTTGTCAATAATTACATGCACCACTCAAGAGATGGGGAGTTGCAGATTGGATAAGAAAACAAAACCCATCACTATGTTGTCTAAAAGAGACTCAGCTTAGAGACAAAGATAAAAATAGACCAAAAATCAAAGGTTGGAAAAAGATATCTCAAGCAAATGGCAAACATAAAAGAGCAGGAATGGCAATATTAATTTTTGATCAAATTGACTTTAGGACAAAAACCACCATACGAGACAAGGACGGACATTGTATAATGTTTAAAGGATCAATTGAACATAAAGATATATCCATAAAAAAAAATCTATGGAGACAATGAAAGAGCCAAAAATACATAAATCAGACTTTAAAAGAGTTGAAAAGGCAAATAGATGACTCAATAGTCATAGTGAGAGACATTAATACACCACTTTCAATGAAAGATAGAACAAATGGAAAGAAACTCAAAAAAATACAGAAGAGCTAAAAAATACAATCCACCAACTTGACCTTACAGACATCTACAGAGCACTTCACCCAACAACAGCACAAAAACATTCTTTTCCAGTGCATGTGGAACATTTTCCATGATAGACCATATGTTAGGCCATAAAGCAAGCTTTCATAAATTTAAAAACATTAAATTACTGAAAAGCATCTTCTGAGACCACACTATCAAATTAGAAATCAACAAAAGAAAGATCAATAGAAAAAGAGTAAACACATGGAAACTGAACAACACCCTCCTTAAGAAAGACTGGGTAAAAGAAGAAATAAAAATTGAAATTCAAAAATTCCTTGAATCAAATGAGAATGAAAACACAACATGCCAAAATCTTTGGGACACAGCAAATGCAGTGATCAGAGGCCAATTTAGAATAATAAATGCACACATCAAAAAAGAAAAAAGCCAAAATCAAGAGTTTAAATCAACTTATCCAACAATTAGAAAAAGAACAGCAAGAAAAGCCCACAGTCACCAGAAGAAAGGAAATAATAAAGACTCAAGCAGAAATCAATGAAACAGAAAATAGAAAGACAATAGAAAAAA
>NW_006921667.1:11164770-11211750 GCF_000298275.1 Orycteropus afer afer | reverse complement strand
TGGCCCAGAAAGTTTCATCAGAATTCTACCAAACATTCAGAGAAGAACTGACACCATTCCTCCTCAAACTATTCCAAAACATAGAAAAGGATGGAATCCTCCCTAACTCATTTTATGAAACAAGAATAACCTTTATACCAAAACCAGGCAAAGACATTACTCAAAAGGAAAAATACAGACCAATATCCATCATTAACATAGATGCAAAAATCTTCAACAAAATCCTAGCCAATAGACTTGTGATAGTTATGTTTGTGTGTCAACTTGGCTGAGCCTGGATGACTGGCTGGGCAACTAGTGGTAGTTATTCCCCATGATGAGAATGGCAATCAACTCCATGGTGGGATCTACCACAAGCAGCTGAGTAGCTGCCTTTGGGATGTGGTCCGCTTCCTGTATATAAGGAGAAGCCTTGGGATTAGTCTCTAGCCTATGGCACACTTGGACCCTGCATGTAGCCATGTCGTTGCTCAGCAGCCTGCTATGCTCTGCCGACCTTGGGACTTAGAATGGACTTAAGTTAATGGCCTGCCATGAGGTTTGGTAACATTGGGACTGTGCCTTTTTACTTGTTAACTTAGGGCTTCTCAGCCTCAGCAGCCAGCAGCTGTCTCAGTAAAGAAATGCCTCTAGCTCCAGTGGGCCAGGAGCAGGAGGCAGAGTGGGACCCCAATATTGAGGGGCTTTCACCCAGCCCCTAGAGCCTGGCATTTTGAACTTGGACTTATAGCCTCCGAATTGTAAGAACAAACTCCTGTTTGTTTAAGCCATCCCATTTGTGGTACATTCTTGTCAGAGCAGTACTAGATAACCAGAACAAGACTGCAACAACATATCAAGAACATCATTCATTATGACCAAGTGGGGTTCATAGCAGGTACACACGGATGGTTCAACATTAGAAAAACAATCAATGTCATCCACCACATAAATAGAACAACAGAGAAGAATCACATGATCATATCAATTGATGCAGAAAAGGCATTTGATAAAACCCAACACCCATTCCTGATCAAAACTCTCAGCAAAATAGGAATAGAAGGGACACTCCTCAACATAATAAAGGGCATCAATGCAAAACTAGCAGGAGCTCTGGTAGCATAGTGCCTAAGGCACTTGACTGCCCACCAGAAGGCTGGCGGTTCAAACCCACCAGCCACTCCTCGGAAGGTTGGGCAATCCTACTTCCTCAGTGATACTGCCTCAGAAACCCAAGGAGGGGTCGCTATGAGTCGGGGCCGACTCAACGGCAAACAACAACAACAACAACATGCAAAACTAGCAGCCAACATTATTCTCAATGGAGAAAGACTGAAACCATTCCTCTTGAGAACAGGAACCAGACAAGGATGCCCATTACCACCTCTTCTTTTCAACATTGTATTGGAAGTCCTAGCCAGGGCCGTAAGGCAAGAAAGGGAAATCAAGGGCATCCAAATTGGTAAGAAAGAAGTCAAACTATCCCTATTTGCTGATGATATGATCCTATACCTAAAAAACCCAAGAAACTCAGTCAAAAATCTACTGGAACTAATTGAGAGGTTTAGCATTGTGGCAGGATATAAAATCAACATCCAGACAAAAAAGATGAACACCTTTGCACATATAGTACAGCATGGTTAGTGAAGGCAAACACGGGTATGTGGGTGGATAGATGGGTGGACAGGCTGAACTATTAGGTATGTCTATGAAGTGGGGAGCGTACCCAAGAACATATATAGGGTTGGCAGACAATGGTCCTATAACTTTATGTGTATGATCTGAATTTCCAGGTGTATAGTGGAGCTGACAAGGGGCAAGGTTGTAGTCACTGCTTGGTCACAGCCAGCTACCCAGAGGGACTGAGTAGTTGAACCTGTGGGCTCGGGACCATAGTCGCAGAGGACATCAAGCTCAATTGGCATAACATACTACACAAAACATTGTTCCAACTCCTACTGTGGCGAGTAGCAATTGGGATCTTAAAAGCTTGCAAGCTGCCATCTAGATGCAACGATGGGTCTCTCCTCATCCAGAGCCAAGAAGAATGAAGAAAACCAAAAATCCATGGAAACAATTAGTCCTAGCAACTGGTACACCATCCGATCTGCAGCTTATATGACTATGAGACCAGAAGAACTAGATTGTGCCTGGCTACCAATGTCAACCACCTGGAAGGGAATCTATGTAGGAGATCCTGGATAGAGGGAGAACAATGTGGAACAAAACTCAAAATCATTTGAAAAAAAAAGGGGGGGACCAGGTTTGCTGGCCCGACAGAGCCTAGTGCAACCACTGAGACTATGGCCCCTAGCTGCCCTTCAGGTCTGGAATTGAACCCACGCTTGTGGCTTCCAGCCAAACAATAGGCAGGCATATGAGTTGAACATTTACCTGAGGTAGATATGCTCCTTGGAGAGAACAAGCATGGGAGAAAGAAGGGCTGCTTATGCACAGGGAGACAGTTCAGGGGGCAGGAGTGCATGGAGTGATAGAAACAGGGAAGAGGTAACTATCAGGAGGAAGTAGGAGGGGGGATGTTGCATTGTGGTAAATTGTGGTCAATGTCATGAGACAAAGTGTATGTGAACTGCTGTATGGAAAGTGTATTTGATCTGTAAATTTCCACCCAAATCAGTAAAAAGAAAAAAAAAAAAAGTCTATTGGCAAAAGATTGAATGATGCAGAAAACATCAAAAGAAGATGGAATGAACACCCAGAGTCACTCTACCAAAAAGAATTGGTCAATGTTCATCCATTTCATGTACTGGCATATGATCAAGAACCAACGGTATTGAAGGAATAAGTCAAAGCTACACTGAAGGAACTGGTGAAAAACAAGGCTCCAGGAAACAAATGGATGCCGTGCTGGGGGCACTCACTTGTCTATGGCAAGAAATTTGGAAGATAAGTACCTGGCTAACTGACTGGAAAAGAGCCATATTTGTATCCATTCCAAAGAAAGGTGTTCTAACAGAATGTGGAAATTATCAACAATATCATTATTATCACAGGAGCTCTGGTGGCGCAGCACCTAAGGCATTTGACTGCTAACCAGAAGGCTGGTGGTTCAAACCCACATGTATGTAAAATTTTCCTGAAGATCATTCAAAAATGGTTGTAGCAGTATATTGATAGGAACTTCCAGAAATGCAAGCTGGATTCAGAAGAGGATGTAGAACAAAGGATATCATTGCTGATGTCAGATGGAACTTGGCTGAAAGCAAAGAATACCAAAAAGATGTTTACTTGTGTTTTATTGACTATGCAAAAGTATTCAATTGTGTGGATCATAACAAGTTATGGATAACACTGAGAAGAATGGGTATTCCAAAACACTTAATTGTGCTCATAAGGAACATGTACATAGGCCAGAAGGCTGTCGTCTGAACAGAACAAGGGGATACCGAATGGTTTAAAATCAGGAAGGGAGTGCATCAGGGTTGTATCCTTTCACAATACTTAATTCAATCTATGCTGAGCAAAGAACCTGAAAAGATGGACTATATGAAAAAGAGCATGGCATCAGGATTGGAGGAAAACTCATTAACAACCTGCAATATGCAGATGACACAACCTTGCTTGCTGAAAGTGAAGATGACTTGAAGCACTTACCGATGAAGACTAAAGACTACAGTCTGCAGTATGGATTACACCTCCACATAAAGAAAATGAAAATCCTTACAACTGTACCAATAGGCAGCATCACCATAACTGGAGAATATATTGAAGCTGTCAAAGATTTCATATACTTGGTTCCACAATCAACACCAATGGAAGAAGCAGTCAAAAAATCAGGCAATGTATTGCATTGGGCAAACCTGCTGCAAAAGACTTCTTTAAAGTGCTGAAAAGCAAAGATGTCTCTTTGAAGACTAAGTTGCACCTAACCCAAATCATGGTATTTTCTATCACCTCATATGCATGTGAGAGCTGGACAACTAATAAGGAAGACTGGAAAAGAGTTGATGCTTTTGAGTTGTCATGTTGGCAAAGCATACTAAAAGTACCATGGAATGCTAAAAGAACTAAGAAATCTGTCCTGGAAGACGTGCAGCCAGAATGCTCCTTGGAAGCAAGAATGGCCAGACTTCGTCTGATATACTTTGGTCATGCTGTCAAAAGGGACCATTCCCTGGAGAAAGATATCATGCTTGGTAAAGTGGCAGGTGAATGAAAAAGACAAAGGCCCTCAACAAGATGGATTGACACAGTGGCTGCAACAATAGGCTCAGGTATAGCAAGGACTGTGAAGCCGGTGCAGGATTATGGTGTTTCATTCTGTTGTACTTAGGGTCAGTATGAGTCAGAGCCAAGTCAATGGCACCTAACAACAACGTAATTTTGCTGAAGATAATTAAAAAACAGTTACAGCAGTACATCGACAAGGAACTGCCAGGAACTCAAGACGTATTCAAAACAAGATGTGGAATGAGGGATATCATTGCTAATGCCAGATGGATCTTGGTTGAAAGCAGAGAATACCAGAAAGATGTTTACCTGTTTTTTTTTTTTTTTTACTGACTATGCAAGGACATTAGACTGTGTGGATCATAGCAAAATATGAATAATACTGCAAAGAATGAGAATTTCAAAACGCTTAATTGTGGTCACAAGAAACCCATAGACCAAGAGGCATTGGTTAGAACACAACAAAGGGATACAGCATAGTCAAAATCAGGAAAGGTATGCCTCAGGGTTATATTATTTCATCATACTTGTTGTTGTTGTTGTTATGTGCCGTCGAGTTGGACCTGACTCACAGCGACCCCTCCTTGGGTTTCCAAGTCAGTATCATTATGGAAGCAGATTGTCCAACCTGCCTTCTGAGGAGTGGCTGGTGGATTTGAACCTCCAGCCTTCTGGTTAGCAGTCAAATGCCTTAGGCACTATGCTACCAGAGCTCCCCTTCATCATACTTATTCAATCTGAATGCCAAGTATATAATTGAGGATGCTGGACTATATGAAGAACACAGCTTCAGCATTGGAGGAGAAGTCATTACCAACCTGGGATATGCAGATGACACACTTTGCTTACTAAAAGTGAAAAGGACTTGAAGCAGTTATTGATAAAGATTAAAGACTATGGCCTTCAATAAGGATTACACCTCAGCATAAAGAAAACAAAAATCCTCAGCACTAGATAACCAACATTATGATAAACAGAGAAGAATGAAGTTGTCAAGGATTTCATTTTACTTGCACCAACAGTCCATGCTAATGGAAGCATAAGCCAAGAAATCCAACTACGTATTACACTGGGCAAATTTGCTGGAAAAGACCTCTTTAAAATGTTAAAAGCAAAGATGTCACTTTAAGTACTAAGGTCTGTCTGATCCTAGGCATGGTATTTTCAATTGCCTCATATGCATACAAAAGCTGGACAATTAATAAGGAAGACTGAAAAAGAATTGATGCATTTGAATTACAGTGTTGGCAAAGAACATTAAATATATAACATGGACTGGCAGAAGGAGCAGATCTATCTTAGAGGAAGTACAGCCAGAATGCTCCTTAGAAGCGAGAATAGCTGGACTTCTCTCATACTTTGTCAGAAGGGACCGTCTCCGGAGAAGGATATCATGCTGGGTAAAGTAGAGGGTCAGGAAAAAGGAGAACACCCTCAACAAGATGGCTTTACGCAGAGGCTGATGATTGGCTCAAGCAAGGCAATGATTGTGAGGAAGGCACAAGACTGGGCAGGGTTTAGTTCTGTTGTACAAAGTTCGTTTTGAGTCGGAACCAACTCCATGGCAGCTAACAACGAATTCCCCATTGTATGGTCACTGATTGCAACAACCCCAAAATGGTCTCCATCCCCTTTCCCTCCCTGTCCCGTTTCAATCACTTCCTCCCTGTTAGGGATTAACCTGCTCTTTAGCTAGCCTCAGGCAACCAAAGACCTAAACCAGCAGTGCTTTAGCAAAGCGAATACAGGTGGTTCTGAAAGCGTGAAAGCGCTGACCGAGATCCCCTCCCAAGTGGCCCGGGTGCCACTAAGACTGGAAACCGGTCACGAAGCCTTCCAGTCCTACTTACTTAGACCCCGTCCTCAATCCCACAGACTCAGGTACAAATATCCTAAAAAGAAGGGCGGGTTTTTGCGGATATTCTTGGATCCATTCCAGCCTGGCCGCCCGCTGGATCAGAAGCGTCTAACAAGTTGTGTAAGTCTGTGTCTACCTTTTATCTATCACTTTGTATATTCTTTCTCTTTCCCTCTCTCTTGATTTTGTTTTTTCCCTCTTACTCTTAATAAAATTCCGGCTGGTGACGGGACCCCCTGACAGATTTTTTTGGTTTCTCCAAACTCACCGGCAGGGAAATTACAAACCCCCTGGGAAATTCCCGGGACACCCATCAAGGTGTCCACGCCTAGAAATCCCAGGAGAGAAGTGGGTGGAGGTGAAAGGTGAAGCCAGTTCATGCGGCCCAGAGCCTAATTTCAGCAAATCTGAAATGGACAAACAATGAGTGAAACACTGCTAGTCCTGCCTTTAGGAGTGCTCGGAGGCGACGCGTAGCCTCCAACGACCAGAGAGCTCCGAATGGCTCCCGCTCCAGGAAGGTTCGCGGACCGGGGCCATTGCTGGAGCCCGTAGCAAAACAAAACTGGCGCAGGCCCTGCATTCAGAACCTGCTTGCTTGAACACTCGTATCCCCAGACTGGGGCACCGGCCGCACGCGCGCAGGGTCACGTGAGCTACGCGGGCGCGTGCCCGCACCCTCGAGAGAGTTGGGGGCGGTGCCGGCCTCTTGGCCTCCCGTGAAGCCTTGCGCGGGTAAGGACCGGAACTCCAGGCGGGCGGCTTGTTGATAATATGGCGGCTGGCGCTGCCCGGGCATCTCTAGGAGGTGATGGGGCCCGCACCCGGAAGAAGGGTCTTTTTTTGGGCTAGTGCGGCGGTTGCTGCGGACCCGGAAGTCCGGGCCAGTTGCTGAATGAGGGGAGTCGGGCCCTCCCCGCGACATTCCCCCCGGGCCCTCCGCCCGGACCCGGGCTCCGCCATGTCCTTCTTCCGGCGGAAAGGTAGCTGAGGGGCGCCGCAGGGGCGGCGGGGGGAGCGTGGGCGGGCGCCTGCGGTGGGCCTGCAGGGGTTTCCCTCTGGGGCTGTGGCGTGGCAGTCGGTGAACCTCTGATCCTCCATGCAGACGCCCCCTGAGCGTCTTACTCAGTTCCGGGACCCTATTGAGAGGAAGAAGGTACCCTCCTCGCGCGAGGTCAGAATTGTCGCGCTTGTCCAAAAGTATATGGAAGTTAATGCCGGTTTGCGTAAAAGCAGCTTTTTGGGTTCTTTGCGTTATGTGCATCGAAAAAAGGAGAAAATCCCATTAGTACCCTGTTACAGGAAGTCTCTGATGTTCAGAATATCAGGATTTTATATTTAAAAGGAACATGTGAAAAATTGTTTTTTCAGTTTCCTCTTTTGGGGCGAAGGGAAGGTAGGACTACTGCTGTTTCTGAAATAACGTTACTTACGCTAAAAGTTCCCTATTAGAGAAGACTGCTTATTTTGGTGATTTAGCAAGTTTATTAATCTCTGGAACCCTAACTTTAAAATAAACTACTTATATTTCTGATTTTCATTTGCAATAGCTGCCCAAATTCCAAGTAGAGATGGCTTGATTCTTGATCCTGGGTAAGGTTGATGTATTTCATGAAAAATCCATATCCACAGTGAACAAGTGTGAGTCTCTGGATTATAGTGGTTCTGTGTCAATTCTTGTTGCTTCAGAGAAAATGTACCATGCAGAGACGGGTTTTGAAAAAAGCACTAAACTAAATCAGGGGCTTTGGTACACATGACAGCTCTGCCAGTGTGTAACTTGGTACAGGCCGGTTAACCCATGTTTCTCTGGTCTCTCAATTGAGAATTAGATAATTTATAAGGCTCCATTCAACTCTTGACTAACCGAATTAAAGAATTTCTCTAAGTACATACTTTGAGGTTTTAGTAACTGATGCCAGGTGATGAATGAAACAGTGATGAATGAATGAAATTGGTAAAATGGTAAAAGGAAGCTTTCTTGGTAAGGTACCTAAAAAAAAGAAACAAACTTACTGTCCTCAAGTTGATTCTGACTCATAGTGACCCTCTTTGGGTTTCCAAGGCAATAAATAAATCTTTATGGAAGTAGATTGCCCAGTCTTCCTTCAGTGGAGTGGCTGGTGGGTTTGAATTGCCAAATTTCTGGTTAGCAATCAAATGCCTTAGGCACTATGCCACCAGCGCTCCTTGGTAAGGTACCTAGGTGTAGTTCAGCAAATACAATGCACTGTACTGGAGTCAGGATCCAACTCACAGCGACCCCTCCTTGGGTTTCTGAGCCAGTATCACTTCAGAAGTAGATTGCCCAACCTTCCTTCTGAGGAGTGGCTGGTGGGTTTGAACCGCCAGCCTTCTGGTTAGCAGTCAAGTGCCTTAGGCACTATGCTACCAGAGCTCTTTCCTTAGGTATAGTTAATATAAGCTAATTTGTTTGACAGTGTTGAAGTGGTTAGTTTTGGGTGTTTTGTTTTGTTTTGTTTTGTTTTAAAGGGGATAAAAGCAATCTCAGTATAATGACGCAAATTGCAGTTTACACAACAGATTGTTATCTTCATTCAAAAAATACTTTCTGAGTGCATACTGTTTGCCAGGCACTGTGCTAAGGCTTCAGGACTGAGCAATGAACAAAACAAAATCACTACCCGTGGAGTTTATTATCTTTTAGTGTAAGACATTAAGCAAACAAAACTCTATGTTTACACACACACACACTCACATATGTATCAAAATACAAAACCAACTGCCATCAAGTTGATTCCAACTTGTAGGACTGTATAGGACAGACTAGAACTGCCCCATAGGGTTTCTAAGACTATAAATCTTTACGGAAGCAGACTGTTTAGTCTTTCTCCGGTGGAGCACCTGGTGGGTTTGAACCACCAACCTTTTGGTTAGCAGCCTATGCCTTAGCTGCTGCGCTGTTAGTACGTATATATTTACAGTTAAGTGTTATGAAAGACATTGATTTGAGAGAAAAGGCGTATTTTGGATGGATGTTAGACAAAGATCTCAGCAAGTGAATTTGAAACTTAGAGCGAAGGATCAGTAGGAGGTAACTATAGAAGCTGGAGAAGAGCTTTTTAGGCCCAGGAAATAGCATATTCAAGGGTTAGTTATGAGGCAGGAAAGCTTGGTGCCCTTCAAGAAATTGAAGATGAGTAATTAGAGTGTAGAGAAGTATGCAGGGTTCAAATCATTCACAGCTTTATGGGACGTGGTAAGAAGATTATGTTTTATTCCAAGGGTAGAGAGGACATCATTTAAGAGAAGTGATCTGATCTTATGTTTTTTAAAAAATCATTCTCTGTGCTTTTTGTAGACTGGATGTGGCAAGAGTAGAAGCTGAGAGAGTTCTGTTTCGTGATCCCATCTAGTCTTTAAATTCTTTAAGTACCAGTTGATACATCCAACTGTTGATATACTTTTTCGCTCTGGTGGCATAGTGCCTAAGGCATTTGACTGCTAACCAGAAGGCTAGAGGTTCAAACCCATTAACCACTTCTCAGAAGGAAGATTGGGCAATCTACTTCTGTAGTGATACAGCCTTGGAAACCCAAGGAGGGGTTGCTATGAGTCAGATCCAACTTGATGTCAGTGAGTTTTAGTGAGTTTATCTAATGGATATCTTTAACTTAATGTATCTAACATTGAACTCTAGATTTAGACTTCCTAAGGAGGCCTAGTGGCACAGTGATTGAAGCACTGAGCTGCTATCTGAAAAATCAGCAGTTTGAACCCACCAACTGCTCTGCAGGAGGAAGATGTAGCAATCTGCTTCTGTAAAGGCTTCCATCCTTGGGAACCCTATGAGACAGGTCTGCTCTGTTCTGTACGGTCACTATGAGTTAGAATCAATTCAGTGGCAACGGGCTGGTTAACCACTGTACCACCTGGCACCTTGATTATGCCACACCTCTTTTCCAGTCTCATTGGAGGAGACTTTTTATATATGGCTCTCCATAATCTGGGCCTGGTTTCCTCTCTATAATAGTCTATTCTCCCTGCCCATCATTTTATATTGGTCTCCTTGTTGCCAAGTACATTCTCACCTAGGGCTTTGCACTTTTTCTCTCTGTCTGGACACCTCTTCCCACAGATATCCACACATTTTTATCCCTCACCTCATTCAGGTTTTTGATTAATTGTTATCTTACTGAAGGTTTCTTTTACTATATTTATAATTGCAGTTTCCACCCCCTGTTCTCCCATCCACTTGCCCTACTTTATTTTTCTCTGCAGCATTTATCACCATTGGCTTTACTATGTATTTTATTAGGATGGTAGCTGTTTTTGATCTCAGCATGTATCCCTTGCCTAGATCAGTGAGCCTGTGATGTAGTTAGGTATTTAGTAAATATTTGTTGAGTAGGTGAATAAGAAAAATAACAGCTAGTGTTAGGTGTTATGCAGAGAATTTATATAGTTATGTAGTAGCAAATCACTGGGTGACAATTTGCATCTGGATGGATTTGGATAGTAAGGGAAGACTTGTTTGAGGAGATGGTATTTAAACTGAAACCAAAATGAAAAGAGAAAACCAGCCTGGCAAAGATCGGAACAGCATTCTAGCCAGAGAGAATGGGTAGTTCAAATGTTCTAAAGCAGGAATGAACTAAGTCTATTCAAGAAACACAAAGAAGGTCAGTATGACTAAAACTTCCTTGGAGTGGAAAGGAATGGGATATATTTTAGAGATAGCATGACTTGAGTAAGTGATAGGAGTGAAGGAAGACTGGGAAAACTTTGTGTTTAGAGCTTAGGGTTGGAGGAATTTCTGATTTCATGGTTGTGAGTTTAAGATAACTCTTGGGCGTCCTTGTGGTTAGATGGTTGGGTATACTAACTGGAATTCTGGGAAGAAGTCACATTCCAGAACTGGATCTGGATTTAGGAGTATTTTGCATAAATGATGATTAAAGGTTAGGGAATATGGGCATACCTTGGAGATTCTGTGGGTTCGGTTCCAGATCACTACAAAAAAGTGAACATCGGAATAAAGTGAGTATCAAATAAAACAGGTCATATGAATTTGTTGGTTTCCCAGTACATATGAAAGTTATGTTTACACTATGCTGTAGTCTATTAAGTGTGCAATAGCATTATGAAAAAATTTGGAATATTATGAGAATTACCAAAATGTGACACAGAGACATGAAGTGAGCATGTGCAATAAACAAAGCTCAGTAAAACAAGGTATGCCTGTACACATAATATATGAAACAGTTAGGTTGAAAGGCTAAGCTCCCATACCAAGACACTAAAATTAAAATGCAATAGCTCAACCTGATGGAACCACTGAGACTATGGCCCCTAGCTGCCCTTCAGGTCTGGAATTGAACCCACGCTTGTGGCTTCCAGCCAAGCAATAGACAGGCATTTGAGTTGAACATTTACCTGAGGTAGATACACTCCTTGGAGAGAACAAACAATCATGGGAGAAAGAAGAGCTGCTTATGCACAGGGAGACAGCTCAGGGGGCAGGAGTATATGGAGGGATGGACACAGGGAAGAGGTAACTATTGGGACGAAGTAGGAGGGGAGATGTTGCATTGTGGTAAATTGTGGCAGATGTCATGAGCAAAGTGTATGTGAACTGCTGTATGGAAAGTGTGTTTGCTCTGTAAATTTTCACCCAAATCACAATTAAAAAAAAAAAATGCAGTAGCTCAAGATGGCTGTTATGTTTTCTTGTGTAACAGCCCACATTTCTGGTTATTGGTGGTGACTTTGTTTCATGATTATTTAGGGATCGTTTTCCTCTCATCTTATTTTTCCTCCTTTCCCTAGGATATACTCTATCAAAGCCAGGTTACAGCTCTCTCTGTCCTTAGTCTTCTGGCTCTTGGTAAAGGGAAAGAATATGGAGGAAAGATATGAACCTTCTTTAAGGCTTAGAAAGTGGCACATACCACTTCTATTTATATTCCATTGATGAGAATATAGTCATATGGTCACAGCTAAATGCAAAAGTTTTTTGGGAACTGTAGAGTAGCAGCCAGTTATATGCCAGTTACAATCCTCTTGCTGGGAAGAAAAGAATGAGTTCAAAGGCCAACTAGCAGTTCCTACCATATCATAGGAGAGAGTCTAGGGGTTAATCCAGTTTTTAGAAGTTAAGTTGAACATGAGCCTTTGGCAAAGGAGAATTAAAAATAAAATGCTGTTGAGATACAAGCATAATATAATGGAAGCTAAGTGAAGATAATATTTCAAAAAGGAGCGACTATTGTGTCATGTCATTGAAAGGTCAAGATAAATAAAAATACATACTGAATTTAGTAATTGATGGGTTTTCTAAGTGTCATTGGAATAGCCTGAGGGGAATATGTAAATTGAGAAAGTGGAAAGATACCTTTTTCAAGAAACTTTGCAGTGAAAAGGAATAAAAAATGGGGCAATAACTGTAGGGGCTACTGGGCCAGTGGGTTTTATTATCTTATTTTTTTTTAAAGATAAAGTTTTAGAGCATGGTTATGTATGGACAGGGATGATCCAGTAGAGAGAGATCAAAAATCTCAAATGGATCAAAAATGATCCAGTAGAGAGAGAAAAAAAAATGATAAGAGAAAGGTGTTGCTTGCACATGTGAGGTTCTTGAGAAAACTACACAGATTAATATTAAAGCTTGACTATACCAAGATTTGATTAGGACATACAGTGACTGGAAATTGACTCATAGCAACTCCCATTGGGTTTCCGAGGTGGTAAATCTTTATAGAAATAGATTGCTCAGTCTTACGTCCATGGAGTGGCTGGTGGGTTTGAACCATCATCCTTCTGATTAGCAGTCAGATGCCTTAGGCACTGTGCTACCAGAGCTCTACGTAAAGTTTACAAACCTACAAAATGATATATATTGTTTATGGATGCATAAATGTATTAAAAGATAATAGTGTGGATGGACATAATAAAAATTAATGATCTTCTTTCCTTTCAGGGACTGGCAGTCAGACAGGGGAGACTTGATTTGTATCTAATGTTTTATTTCTTTTTAAAAAATTCTGAAATAGATATGGCATACTAAAACTTGATAAATCTGAATGTTCCTAATAAGTACTTTTGTTATGTTTTAAATATTTCATAATAAAAAAGAATATCCAATCCAGAAAAAGCATAGCAAGTAGTACAAAATGAGATGGCAGAAATAAACCTAGTAGATCAGTCACTACAAGAAATGTAAATACACTAAAGTCTACATAGCTAAAACTCTATTTAGCAGAAGTCCATATATTTAAAAGATTCAAATTGAATGTTGTTGTTGTTGTTATGTGCCCTCAAATCAGCCCTGACTTATAGCGACCCCTCCTTGGGTTTCCGAGGCAGTATCACTATGGAAGTAGGATTGCCCAACCTTCCTTCCGAGGGGTGGCTGGTGGGTTTGAACCGCCAGCCTTCTGGTTAGCGGTCAAGTGCGTTAGCCAGTATGCTACCAGAGCTCCTACGTACATACTATTAGAACTCATAAAATAATTTGACACATTTTTAAAGTAATGTGTTTGTATATATAGTATTCAAAATCCAGTTGTTTTACATGGCAATAAAAACAAAAGACTTGGAAATCTTTATGGTATTTACAAAACTTTATTGAAGGACATAAAAGAAGACCCAAATAAATGGAGACGTATACTCTGTGGATAGAAAGACTAGTACCAGGAAGATGTGAACTCTCTCAAATTAATCTTTAAATCAATGCCATGTAAGGTTGGGCAATCTACTTCTGTAGTGATACTGCCTCAGAAACCCAAGGAGGGGTCACTATGAGTCAGGTCCGACTCAATGGCACATGACAACAACAACATGTAAACAGAAATTCCCATGGAGATTTTGGGGAATTAGACAAGCTGATCCTAAAATTCATATGGAAGAGCAAAGGCCAAGAATAGTCAAAATAGTTTTTTAAAAAACAAGGTAGAGAACTTGGCCCTTTTAGAGGACTGTTACACAGTTAAGTATTAAGACTGTGGGATAAAATGCCCAGAAACAGACCTAGATGTATATGGGAACTTGTTATATATAATAGTTCTCAGTCGGTTGGTGTTTTGGTTACTTCCTGTTGCTCTAACAGAGAGTACCACAAATGGATGATTTAAAAAAAAAAAAAAATGCATTTTATTGAAATATAATTTATGTACAGTAAAATACATTAAAGTGACAAAGGTCAATGCATTTTTTTTTTTTTTGGCCATATTCCCTCCTCTCCCCTCCCACCCTGGCAACCAACAAAGTAAGTCTCCCTCCATATGTAAACCCTTCCTTGACCCTCCACAACAATGAACTAATACTATATTTGTCCTTCTCTGACTGACTTATTTTACTCAGCACAGTGTCCTCCGAGTCCATCCACACCATTTGGCGCTTTGCAGACTCGACATCACTCCTTAGTGCTGCATAGCACGCCATTGTGTGTATGCATCACAGCTTGGTCATCCACAGCTTGATGGGCACGTAGGTTGCCTCCATCCTCTTGCTGCTGCACACAGTGCTGCGATGAACATCGGTGTGCATACATCTGTTCTTGTTATGGCTCTCACTTCTTTAGGGTATATACCTAGTAATGGGATTGTTGGGTCAAATAGTCTCTCCAATTCCAGCTTTCTAAGGAATCATCGTACTGCTTTACACAGTAGTTGTATCATTTCACAGTCCCACTAGCAGTGTATGAGAGTCCCAATCTCTCCACATCCCTGCCAGCATTTATTATTTTCTGTCTCGTTGAACCTTGCCATCAGTACTGGGGTGAGATGGTATCTCATTGTTGTGATTTGCGTCTCTCTGATGGCCAGTGATCGTCAGCATCTCTTCATGTTTGCTGTCTGCCTGAATATCCTCCTTGGTGAAGTGTCTATTCATGTCTTCTGCCCATTTTTCAATTTAATTGTTAATCCCTTTGCTGTTGAGACGTTGGAGTTTTCTATAAATCTTAGAGATAAGTCCCTTGCCAGATATGTAATTATTGACAAGTATGAATTTGTTGCTGTCTGTCATTTTGTTATGTGGTTTTTGGTGGTGTTGATTTCTTTGTTCCATATAATTTTCTGTGCTGAGCTTGTTTATGTATTGTGTTATCACTTCCTTCATTGCTATTGTTTTAGTATTTGCTAAATATTTCTGGGGAGCTCTGGTAGCATAGTGCCTAAGGCACTTGACTGCTAACCAGAAGGCTGGTGGTTCAAACCCACCAGCTACTCCTTGGAAGGAAGGTTGGGCAATCTACTTCCATAGTGATACTGCCTCGGAAACCCAAGGAGGGATCGTGGTGAGTCGGGTCTGACTCGACGGCACCTAACAACAACAACAACAAGTATTTGTGCTGGTCCTCTTTGATTTTGGTGTAAAGGTTTATCATTTTTCTTTGAGGTTACCCTGTGATTTATAGTTTTCTTCCCAAGTTTAGAACAGTCCATTCTGTCTTGTAGTTGTCTGGACATCCCTACCGTCTAGAAGTTCTGTAACTACACAGATTTTTCCTTCTTTTTGGTTTGTAGTTGTCCTCATTTGTCAGTTGATGTCTCTGGTTCTCTGTTTACAATCTTGTAGGTTTATTTACTTTGGATAATTCCATAGCTGGGTTGGTTTCTCGGTTATGTCATCGTGTGTGTTAATAGTCGGTTGTTGTTTGCTGTTGTTGGTTCTCTATCATAGCACTCCCTTTAGCATCTCTTGTAAGGTTGGTCTGGTTTTAACAAATTCCCTTAATTTCTGCTTATCTGAAAATGTCTTAATTTCACCATCATATTTGAGGGACAATTTTGCTGGGTACATAATTCTTGTTAGAAAATTTTCTCTTTCAGGGTTTTATATATACCATCCCATTGTCTTCTCACCTGCATGGTTTCTCTGGAGAAATCATAGCTTAGTCTTATTGGTAGCCCCTTGTAGGTAACTTTTCATTTTTCCCGTGCTGCTTTCAGGATTCTTTCTTTGTCTTTGGTTTTGGTGAGTTTGATGATGGTATGTGTGATAGTTGGAGCTATATGTCAACTTAGCTGGACCACAATACTGTGTAGTTTAAACAATTGTGATGTGGGTTGTTGCAATGATGGGATCAGATGTATATGTTTTGAGTAGCCAGTCCATTGAAAGGGAGTTTCCCTAGGGGTGTGGCCTGCTTCCAGTATATTTGTGGAGATTCTGGGAAAAGAGACACTCTTCTGTGGATCAGGATTCTGTTGTGCTGCCTACAACTGTCTGTGAGCGAACAATCCACCATTCCGCCTGGAGATCTTGGATTCATCATTCATTGGAGTCAATAGGCAGTATACTGCCTGCTGACCTTGAACTCTTCAGCCCCTGCAGCTGTGTGAGTCGGGAAAAGCCTCCAGCTTGATGTTTGATCCATGAACTTGGGACTTGCCAGCTTCTGTAAGTGTGGGATCCATTTTCCTAAGATAAATTTCTCTTTCTCTATCTCTATAAGCTTTACTGGTTTTGATTCTTTAGAAAACCCAGTCTAACACAATATGTCTTGGTGATTTTGGGGTCTATTCTGTTTGGAGTTCGTTGGACTTCTTGAATGGATATATTCTCATTTTTCATCATACCAGGAAAATTCTCTTCCAGCCTATCTTTGACAATTGTTTCTGTGGTTTTGTTTGTCTCTTCCTGTTCTGGAATTCCAGTTACACATAGGTTATTCCTTTTAAAGATATCCCACATGAACCTTAGGCTTTCTTCATTTTGTTTTGATCTTTTTTCTGATTGATCCTTTTCGAAGAACGTATTGAGGTATTTGCCTTCAATCTCACTAATTCTGACTTTCATTGATTCAATTCTACTCCTTTGCCCATTCAGTATGTTGTCTGTGTCTGAAAATTTAGTATTAATCTTCTGGATTTCTGTCTGTAGATTTTGTACTTTTTCTAATTTTTCATTTGTTGTTTTGTTCTTGTATTGTCTTTCAAAATTGTTGTAGGGTTTTCTCTGTGTTTTTCTTAATTTTTTCGGTGTTTTCTTTGATCTGTCTCTCAATTCATTCAACATACCTAAATATAATTTGTTTGATTTCCTTGTCAGGGAGTTCCAGTGCTGCATCTTCCTCAGCATTGGATCTGTATCCTGGTCCCTTGTTTCTTCTGCTTTATCTTGTTTCTTTGTGTGGACTGTGATGCTCTGTTGTCTCCGAGGCATTGTGATGTTTTTGTGTTTCTATTTAGTTGGTAATTGTATGTTGGAGTGACTTGCTCATGAGTTTTGTTTTCTTTGTATGTTATCTATGTAAGCAGGATACTGTGCTGTGTTCTTTTACTTGCTAGTTGGCAGCACTTACCTCACCACTTGTTTCCTTTCTTACTGTCGGCCTCCTGTATGTCCCTGCCATCCTTGGCAAAGAGCAAAATGGGTGATTTTTAACAAACAGGAGTTTATACTCTTACAATTTAGGAGGCTAGAAGTCCAATTTCAAAGTGCCAGCTCTCAGGGCTGTGTGAAAGCCCCTTGAACTTGGGCTTCAGCTCTGCCTCTTGCTTCTGGCCCACTGGAACTAGGCATCTCTTTACTCAGGCAGCTACTGGCTGTTGAGGCGAACAAGCCCAAAGTTGGCAAATAAAATGACACAGTCCCACTATTACCAAACAACGTCAGGCCACTAATTCAAGTGCAGTGACAGTCCCAAGATCAGTAAGAAATATGGCAGGCCACTAAATGAAGGCTCAGTTATATGCAGGATCCAAGCATGCCAAAAAGCTGCAGACTATTCCCAAAGCTGCTGACCATTCCCAAAGCTGCTGCTTAATACTGGAAGCAGACCACATCCCAAAGTCAGCTACTGGGCTGCTACGGTAGATTCCACCATGGAGTTGATTATCAGTCTCACCATGGGGAATAAATACATCCAGCTGCCCAGTCACTCAAAACCAGGCCCAGCCAAGATGACAGATAACCGTAACTACCACAGTTGGGAAAGGATAGACTAATACGTAAGTGATGCTGATTACCCATCAGGGGGAAAAGTAATTAAGATTTCCTACCTTCTGTCATATAACAAAGGGGCTCTGGTGGCATCCTGGATAAGGCATCTGGCTGCTAACCAGAAAGTCAGCAGTTCAAACCCACCAGCCACTCCGTGGATGGAAGATGGGATGATCTACTTCTGTAAAGATTTATAGCCTTGGAAACCCAATGGGGGTCACTATGAGTCAGAAGCAACTTGATGACAGTGAGTTTGGTTTTTTGGTTTCGTTGTTACAACAAAGGAACTGTGGTGATGTGGTAGTTAAAGTTTTCAGCCGCTAACCAAAAGGCCTGTGGTTCGAACCCACCAGCTGATCCATGGGAGAAAGATGAGACACTTTGCTTCCATAAAGATTTGTTGTTGCTGCTGTTGTTATGTGCTGTTAAGTTGGACCCGACTCATAGCGACCCCTCCTTGGGTTGCTGAGGCATTATCAGTACGGAAGTAGACTGCCCCATCTTCCTTCCGAGGAGTGGCTGGTGGGTTTGAACTGCCAGCCTTATGGTTAGCAGTCAAGTGCTTTAGGCACTACGCTACCATAAAGATTTACAGTCTTGGAACCCCTGTGGGGCTGTTCTGCTCTGTCCTGAGGAGTCACTGTAAGTCAGAATCAACTTGATGACAGTGAATTTGGGCTTTGGTTATCACATAACAACAATATCATCATATACAGCAGAGGTGGGCACCTTTTTTCTAGAATGGGTCAGATAATAAATATTTTAGACTTTGTGAGTATTGGGTCTTTTTGTCTAATTCTCTTCTATCCTTGTAACAGCCGTAGAATATATGTAAACAAATGGGCATCTCTGTGTTACAATAAAGGTACTTTGGTGGTACGGTGCCTAAGGTGTTTGACTGCTAACCAGAAGGTTGGCAGCTCAAGTCCACCAGCTGCTTCATGGAAGGAAGATGGGACAGTCTACTTCCATAAAGATTTACCACCTCGGAAACCCATTGGGTGTCACTATGAGTCGGAATCGACTTGATGGCAGTGTGTTTGGTTTTTGGTTTGGTGTTGACGATAAGACTTTACAAATAGTAATGATGGGCTAGGTTTGGCCTGTGGGTTGTAGTTTGCCAATCCCTGGTACACACAAATAATTTCTAGGTGGTTAAGAGCCCAAAATGTGAAAAAACTAAACTTGGAATCATTTAGAAGAAGGTATAGAGAGGAAAATTCTTTTTATCTGGGCATATGAAAGAATTTTTTTTAACTCACAGAAAAAATACAATCCACGTAATTTAAAATTGACTACATTAAAATAAAAAACTTCCATATAACAAAATATACCAATATATTTGCAATATAAACAACAAGAATTCCTACCTAGAATATGTATGGAATTTCTGCAGTAGTAAGTGGAAGACGAAGAACATGAATTGGCAGTTTCCAAAAGAGGAAACCTAAATGACCAATAATCATGAAAGGATGTTTAACCTCAAAATCAAGGAAGTTCTTTTAAAACACCATAACGTATCATTTTTAAAGATAGAGTTGGCAAAAGGTAAAAATACCGTAAAATGAGAATACGAAGCACAGCAATAGGAGTGTAAATTGGTATCCCACCTTTTGGTGTCAGGTTGATTCCCACTCAGCAATCCTATAGGACAGTGGAACTGCCTCATAGGGTTTCCAAGATGTAGTCTTTTCAAAAACCAGACTTCCACATCTTTCTTCTGTAGAGTAGCTGGTAGGGTCAAACTGCTGCCTTTCGATTAGCGACCAGGCACTTAACCCACCACGCTACCAAAGCTCCTTTGTAAATTGGTATAGCCACCTTAATTAAAAATGTACATAATCTGTTATCTAGCTATTCCATTCTAGGAATTTACCCTAGAGAAACTCTTGCATGTATACATAGGAAGATATGTACAGAAATGTTCATAATGTCAGTGTTTATAATAGTGAAAAATAGGAAATAACCTAAATATTCATCAGTTGGAAAATGGATAAATAAAAGTATATTCATTGAAAGGAATTAAGGCACTAAAATGAATGAACTAGAGTTATGTGAATGAACTAGAGCTGCAAATGTCAAAATATTAAATGAATACAAGGTTCAGATATGTATAGAAGAAAGCTATTTTGGTAATTTTTGAGAATGTGCAGAATTATTATTTTTTTAATGTATTCATATGTGGTGTAATAGTTTAAAAACATGGCAAAAACAAAACATCTCATTAGGAAAGTACTGTATTTCTGGGAGGGGAGGAAAAGTAATGGAATCAGGTAACACTTTATATAAACTTTTAAATATATGTATATATAATACTTATAGGGAAAATAAATAGGGCAAAATGCTAATATTTGATAAACTCAGGTTTGTGTGTATACTTTCATGCTTGAAATATTACATAGTTTTGCATAGGAGATCAGATTGGTAATAGGGTGGCAAAATTGGAACTGTGGAGGTGTATTTTCATTGTAGAATCAGTTGATCTTAGAGATGGTTTGCATTTGAGATGATCCCTTCTGTGAGGTGAGGGAGAGAAGATAAAGAGTGAGGTAGGAACAGGTTTGGGAAAAGATGGTATGTTCAGTTTTAGACAAATGGAATTATGGAAGATAGCAAGTAGTTGGTTAGCTATATGAATTGGGAGGTCAAGAAAAATTTATATTGGAGATACAAATTTAGGAGTCGTACCATGTCTATGGTATTGAAAGTCTTAAGAATGTATAAATGCAGGCATGTGAGTTAAACATTTACCTCAAGTAGACACACTCCCTGGAGAGAACAATCATGGGAGAAGGAAGGGCTGCTTATGCACAGGGAGATAGCTCAGGGTGCAGAAGAGTATGAAGGGATGGACACTGGGAGGAGGTAACTATGGGGAGGAAGTGGGAGGGGAGCTGCTGCATTGTAAATTTTGGTCAATGACATGAGACAAAGTATATGTGAACTGCTGTATGAAAAGTGAATTTACTCTGTAAATCTTCACCCAAATCCTAAAAAAAAAAAGAATGTATAAATGGATAAGATTTTTACAAACAAATGTGGAACAGAACTTCAAATTCCTAAAAGAGGTGAGCAGGGAGCCAGACCTATTGGACTGGTTAAGACTAGAGGACTCCCAGACATTACTTCCCTAAGATACTTTTCAGACCTTGAACTGAAACTAATTTCTGAGGTCTCCTTGTAGCTAAATAACAAATTGGCTAAAAAAATAATGAATAAGAGACCAAATTGTCAGCAGTTATTTTAAAACAAATATAAGAATGTAAGGGGGCAGAGAAACGAGATTAATAGAAATGGAACAACCAGAACAGAAATAATGACAATATTTACACATTGTGAGGAACGTAACTAATGTCACTGGGCATCTTGTGTGGAAATTGTTGTATGGAAACATAAACTGCTGTGTAAACCTTCACTGAAAACACAGTAAAATGTTATTTGAGAAAAATGAAAGTCTGCAGTGTTATCAATAGTGGCACAAAAGAATCCTAAAAGCATGTAGAAATGTTCACAGTATATTTAATATGAAAATTAAATTAGTATGTATGAGCAAAAAAAAATGAAAAAGATTATCCAGTAGTGCACAGAGTCCTTGGGTGGTGCAAATGGTTAACATGCTCAATTGCTAACTGAAAGGTTGGAAGTTTGAGTCCAGTCAGAGGTGCCTGGAAAGAAAGAAAAACCTGGTGATCTACTTCTTAAAAAAGCCATTAACAACCTATGGAACACAGGTTGCTCTGCACACATAGGGTTGCCATGAGTCAGAGTCCACTCACTGGCACTGGCTATGTAGTGAAAAGAGGAACTTGAAAACTGCCAGTGTGCAAAGGAGCAGAAGTCAGGAAGAGGATTAACTGAGACAGAACGGCTAGACACCAGGAGAGTGCAGTGTCATGGAGGCCAAGACAAGTTAAATGTTTTAAGCTGGAGATGTAGTGATTTGCAGATGCTGCTGAGATGTCTTCAAATACCAGTCATCCTATCACATTTCCTTATTTTATCTTCCTGAAAGCAGAGATCACTACCTGAAATGATCTTACTTATTTTTGTCCTATTTTATCTCTACACATTTGAATATAGATTTCTTTAAGGTAAGATCGACATCTTTTCAGTGCTTCAGGAGTGTCTGGCACATACTTCACGTTCAAGTACTTATTGATGAATTGACTTATATACTCTGAGGGCTAGTTATTTCCTGCTATTAATTTTTCGCTTTTTTTCTTCACCCAGGTTAATACTTGTCTGCCCTCCTGTTAGTGGTTTACCTTCCTTTCCCCACCCACCCCTGATAACTTTTCAACTTTTAATGTCTTTAGAGCACAGGTAGAAAGAGGCTCATGTTTTGGGATTTTTTATTTTGGTAGGAGTTTTGCTTACCTAGTGCCGCTCTATCAGAAATACCACAAATGGGATGGCTTTAACAAACAGTTTATTCTTACAATTTTGAAGGCTAGAAGTCCAAATTCAAAGTACCAGGCTCTAGGGGCTGGGTGAAAGCCCCTAGACCTTGGGCTTCAGCTCTGCCTCTTGCTCCTGGCCCACTGAAGCTAGGAGGCTTTTCTTCACTCAGACAGCTGCTGGCTGCTGAGGCTGACAAACCCAAGGTTGACAAGTGAAATCAAGGCACAATCCCAAGGTTACCAAACAACAAGGCAGGCCACTGATTTAAGTCCAGAAGAAGTTCCAAGATCAGTAGGGCATGGCAGGCTGTTAAACAATGACTTGGCTACATGCAGGGTTCAAGTGTGCCAAAAGGTAGAGACCATTTCCAAAGCTGCTGCTTATATACAGAAAGCAGACAACATCCCTAAAGCAGCTACTCAGCTGCTTGAGGCAGATCCCACCATGGAGCTGATTGCCAGTCTCATCAGGGAATATAACAACTACCAGATGCCCAGCCACTCAACCAGGCCCAGCCAAGTTCACACACAACCTCAGCTACCACAGTAGCTTTCTCATGGTGAGGTTAAAGAGGACATTTCCCTAAAAATACACACACGTAAGAAAAATAAGAGGGTTAACACTGGGAGGGGGAATCTGTGTAGGAGATCCTAGATTGAATGGGAGAACAATGTGGAACAAAACTCAAAATCATTTAAAAAAAAAAAAAAAGGGGGACCAGTTTATGGTCAGATAGAGCCTGGTGGAACCACTGAGACTATGGCCCCTAGCTGCCCTTCAGGTCTAGAATAGAACCCACTTCTGTGTCTTCCAGCCAAACAAAAGACAGGTATGTGAGCTGAACATTTACAGTAGGTAGATACAGTCCTTGGAAAGATCAATCATGGGAGAATAGAAGGGCTGAGTATGCACAGGGAGACAACTTGGGGGGCAGGAGTGCATGGGAGAGAATGACACAGGGAGGAGGTAACTGTGGGGAGGAAGTGGGAGGGGAGCTGTTGCGTTGTGGGAATTGCAGTCAGTATCATGAGACAAAGTGTATGTGAGCTGCTGTATGGAAAGTGAATTTGCTCTGTAAACTTTCACCCAAATCATAATAAAAATTAAAAATAAAATAAAAAAAAGAGTTAAAATAGTCTTACATCAGATCCTGTAAGAGAATTCACAATTCTCTTAAGCTGTCATGCACATTCCTTTCTTGGATTTAAATTGTTAGCTTATCTGCAGTAGTATTTCAGCTGTTGTGTGTCATTTCATCTGCTCTGTGCATCATTGTAGAAACAAACTGTTAAACATTGAGTATTAGAAGCTCAGAATGTGTGCAAATTTAGAATGTTCATATATGATGTTATAGAGAATACAAAAGAATTAAGATATGCGCAACCAAAGAAAGCTATCATTTTCTTCACAGTGCTTCTAGTAGCCAGTATGGTGAGTGGCATATGGTAATAGTATTATTAATATTTATCTTAAATTTATTATGTGTTAAAAACGCACTGCTGTCGAGTAGGTTCCAACTCATAGTGACCCCTCCTTGAGTTTCTGAGGTGGTATCACTATGGAAGTAGATTGCCCAACCTTCCTTCCAAGGAGTGGGTGGTGGATTTGAACCGCCAACCTTCTTTCTGTTTTGCAGTCTAATGCCTTAGGCACTATGCTACCAGAGCTCTCTATTATGTGCTAGTTAGAGCCTCTCTCTTTTTTTTTTTTGGTTTGAGTTTAATTACTCTAATGAGCCTTTTACGAGTATTTATATTTTCATGAGCAACCCTCAAATTACTGACCTAATTTTCAAACAGAACAAGGGGACACTGCATGGTTTAAAATCAAGAAGGTAGTGCGTTAGGGTTGTATCCTTTCACCATACTTACTCAATCTGTATGCTGAGCACATAATCCAAGAAGCTGGACTATATGAAGAAGAACGTGGCATCAAGATTGGAGGAAGAATCATTAATAATCTGCGATACGCTGACGACACGACTTTGCTTGCTGACAGTGAGGATAACTTGAAGCACTTACTGTGAAGATTCAAGAATACAGTCTGCAGTATGGATTACATCTCAATATAAAGAAAACAAAAATCCTCACAACTGAACCTATAAGCAGCATCATGATAAATAGAGAAAAGATTGAAGTTGTCAAAGACTTCACATTGCTTGGTTTTATAACTGATGTCAATGGAAGCAGCAGTCAGGACATCAGACTATGTATGCACTGGGCCAGTTGGCTACAAAGGACCTCTTTCAAGTGCTAAGGAGCAAAGATGTCTCCTTGAGGACTAAGGTGTGTCTGACACAAGCCATGATATTTTTGATCACCTAATATGCATGTGAAAGCTGGACAATGAATAAGGAAGACCGAAGAAGAATTGATGCTTTTGAGTTGTGGTGCTGGTAAAGAATGCTGAAAGTACCTTGGACTGCTAAGAGAACTAACACATCTGTCTCGGAGGAAGTACAGCAGGAATGCTCATTGGAAGCGAGAATGGCCAGACTTTGTCTCACCTACTTTGGTCATGTTATCAGAAGGGACCATTCCCTGGGAAAGGATGTCATGCTTGGTAAGGTGGACAGTCGACGAAAGGGGAAGGCCTTCAACAAGATGGATTGACACAGTGGCCGCAGCAATGGGCTCAAGTGTAGCAGAGATCTTGGAGCTGGTGCAGGACCAGGTATTGTTTCCTTTTGCTGTGCATAGGGTCAGTATGAGTCGGAGATGACTGGATGGCACCTAACAACAACAACAATTTTATAGATCAAAAAAAGTGAGACAGGTACAGAGTAACTTGTTCAAGATTACATGGCTAATAAGTGGCAAAGTGAGAATTGGAACCTGCTAGAAAACCCTATAAATGATTACAACAGCTTATTTGCAACCGATTATGGGGATGAGGCAGGACCTGGCAACATTTTGTTTTGTTCTCTTGTGCATGGGTTCACCAGGAGTCTGGGCTGACTTGATGGCTAGCAACAACAATTCGGAACACACACTTCTAACTACTAGACCACATTGTTTCTCCGTAACCACTGTAAGTGTTTTTTGACTGCTAGTCTAAAAAGACCTTTCCAGACAACTGATTGCCCTCCAAGGCAGTTAGTTGACTCCCTGTGATTTATGAAGGATCCCTGGTGGAGGAGTGCTTAAGTACTCATCTACTAACCAAAAGGTCAGTGACTTAAACCCATCAGCTTCTCTGCAGAAGGAAAGACCTGAGAGTCTGCTTCTGTAAAGATTTATAGCCTAGGAAACCCCGTAAGGCATTTCTACTCTACCCTACAGGGTCTCTGCATCTGAATCAACTCAGTGCCCTCAAGGAGTTCTGGTTGTGTAGTAGTTAAGGCGTTTGGCTACTAACCAGAAGGTCAGTGGTTCAAACCCATCTGCCACTCAGTGGAAGAAAGCTAGGGTAATCTGCTTCTGTAAAGATTTACAGCCTTGGAAACCCAGCATGAGTTGCTATGAGTTAGAATCAACTATAAGTTGGAATCAATTTGATAGCAGTAAGTTTGGTTTGAGTTTATTAACCTAAAGGTTGACAATTTGTACCTACCCAGTGGCACCACAGAAGAAAGGCCTGGTGATCTGCTTCTGTAAACATGATGTTGTTGTTGTTATGTGCCATCAAGTCAGCCCGACTCATAGCAACCCCTCCTTGGGTTTCCAAGGCAGTATCACTATGGAAGTAGATTGCCTAACCTTCATTCCGAGGAGTGGCTGGTGGGTTTAAACCGCCAGCCTTCTGGTTAGCAGTCAGGTGCCTTAGGCACTACACTACCAGAGCTCCCAATTACAGCCAAGAAAACATTACAGTCAAGAAAACCATATGGAGTGCTTTGACTCTGTAACACTCACAGGGTAGCCATGAGTCAGAGTTAACTCCGAAGCAGTGTGTTTTGTTTTTGTTTTAGGTTCTTTATAGAACTTTGCGTTGCAATAAATCTTGTCAAATTTGACAATATATAGGATTTCTTTGCAAAAATTGGTCATGGTGCTCTTTTATCTTGTAGTGAAAGGCAAAGAACAAGAGAAGACCTCAGATGTCAAGTCAATTAAAGGTGAGTTCAGTAGCCTTCCATTGTGATGAATATGTGATGTACTTTAGTATAAGCTTTGCATATAAGCTCTTTAATCTCATTATCATCTCTTTTTGGCATTATTTCTTCCTTATTTTACAGTTACTTTGATTGTGACTTATTTTCCACTTTCATCTCTATATTCTTCTCTATATAGCACAAATAGGCTTTTACTAAGCATTGGTGGACTGTCCTAGTGATTACAGTCAACCAGTGTCCTCCCTATTAATACATATTTGATTGTTACCTAAAACCAGTTGGCTGACTTTATTTTAAAAAATACAAAAATGAAGAATGCTCTCAGCTAAACAGTCTGACATTTGAATGAAAGTATTGCCACTTACAAGGCTTGGCTTTCTATTGTT
The DNA here is from genome assembly GCF_000298275.1 of Orycteropus afer afer. NCBI lineage: Eukaryota > Metazoa > Chordata > Mammalia > Tubulidentata > Orycteropodidae > Orycteropus > Orycteropus afer. Next base: position 11,184,971 of record NW_006921667.1, on the reverse strand, counting down.
TACCTAGAAATTACATTTTTTTCACTTCTGTATCACTTTGGGTGGTGAATAGTCTTAATTTAGAATTTATTCTGAGTACATTGTTGTGATCAATAAATTGTCCTTATGAGTTAGAATGTGCTTTTTTTTTTTTTTTTTAATTGTAATCTCTGCCATTTTTGACTGATTTTGTTATGTCTAAAGACTGGGAGCTCTGGTGGCCTAGTGCCTAAGGCATTTGACTGCTAACTGGAAGGCTGGCGGTTCAAACTCCCAGCCACTCCCCGGAAGGAAGGTTGGGCAATCTACTTCCATAATGATACTGTCTCGGAAACCCAAGGAGGAGTCACTGTGAGTCGGATCTGACTCCACGGTAGTGTGTTGCGTTTTGATCAAATGTACAAAGACTAGAATGGGAAAATTGTAATGGAAATTGTTTCCATAGCCATTCCATGTAAATTTCATAGTGTAATTTATTAATATAGCATCTGTAGGTTGCTGCTTATGTAGCTTTATCTTTTCAGTATTTCTGTGTAGTGTGGCTAGCATTGAGTGTTAGTACTATGGTTAATCTGTTGGAACCAAAACCAAACCATATTCACTCACATAACGACGAATTCAGCTTATACCAATCTCGCCATTGGAGTTCTGAGGCTGTAAATCTTTATGGAAGTAGATCACCCCATCTTCTTTCCACAGAGTAGCTGGTGAGTTTGACCCTCTGACCTTCTGGGTAGCAGCCAAATGCCTTATCAACTATGCCACCAAACCAAGCCAAACCCATTGTCATTGAGTCAGATCCAACTCATAGCAACCTCTCCTTGGGTTTCCAAGACATTATCACTATGGAAGTAGATTGCCCATCCTTCCTTCCGAGGAGTGGCTGGTGGGTTTGAACCACCAGCCTTCTGGTTAGTAGTCAAATGCCTTAGGCACTGTGCCACCAGGGCTCCCTATGACACCAGAGCTCCTTAATTTGTTGGAAAGAGACTAATTATAACTTGTTATTAGATTGAGATTAGGGAAGAAATAGGGCCCCTGTAGCCTTGTTGGCTTATTTCTGATAAGTTAAGGCCCGTTGGATTCTGCATTGATTCATTCTGCCTCCTTTAAGCATATTAATCTGATTGGCATTGATTAAGGTACAATCCCATAGTAAGCAGACCTGTGAAGAGTAGACCTGATATCATAGAGGAAGGAACTTTGATGTCTCAGGCATTCAGAACACCAGGCTTTCACTGTGAAATCTGCCACTAACAGTATGACCTTGGGAAGTCATGCAACTTTCCTCAGATTCTTCATTTGTAGGATAAGGAGATTGGCCTAGCTAATTTCTAAATCTCTACCAGGCTGAAAGAATTCTGTGATTGTTTTCTTCTTATGTACTGCTGTTGAGTTGATTCTGCTCATAGTGACCTCCATCAGGTTTCCAAGGCTGTAAATCTTTACAGAAGTAGGTTGCCTCATCTTCCTGCTATGGAGCAGTTGGTGGGTTTGAACCACCAACCTTCTGGTTAGCAGCCAAATGCCTTATCCACTATGCCACCAGAGCTCCTTAAAATCCCACTGCCATTGAATTTATTCCGACTCCAAGAAACCCCAACAGGGTTTTCAAGGCTGTAAATCTTTACAGAAGTAGATTGCCCCATCTTCTTCCCATGGAACAGCTGGTGGGTTTGAACTGCTGACTTTTTTGTTAGCAGGGAAATGTCTTACCCACTGTGCCACCAGAGCTTCTTGTTCTTCTTATAAGAGTACATAATCTGTGCTTAGCAATCGTTAGCTTAACCTTAATATAGAAGCTGTCCAGGGAACGAACTATCAAGGAATTTATGGTCTGCATAGAAAAATTTAAGACACAGAACTAATAAGCCAAAATAATGATAGCCTCCATCTGTTGAGTGCCTATTCTGTTTTAGTATTAGGCAAAAACTGAATATAGCAGTAAACAAAGGAGACTTGGAATCTGCCTATGTTGAATTTTCGCATTAGTGGGGAGAAAACGTTAATCAAATAATTGCAGAGCTGACTTGGGCTAGATTAATAGTGATGGAATTAAAGAGATCTGCATGGAATTGAAATTAATTTAGGAGGTAAAATGGATAGGGCCTTGTTATTCGGAAAAGGGGTATTAAGGATGACAGCTACCTTTCTGGGTTGCCTAAGTGTGTCCCAAAGAATTTGGCTGCTAAGCAAAAGGTCATGGTTTGAACCTGAGGGTCACTCTGTGGGAGAATGATAAGGCAGGCTGCTTCTGTAAAGATTTACAGCCTTGGAAACCCTTTGGGGGTTGCTGTGAGTCAGATTGACTCGATGGCAGTGGGTTTGGTTTGGGTTTTGAAGAACCAAGCTAGGAAATTGTATGTGTAGTAGTTTTGGTATGTGAGATGGGAGGTGCTTTTGAGACATTCATTTTACGTGTGTTATCTTATTTGGTCAATAATTCTAGAGTATGAGTTTTTAACCAAAGGTAGGAAAGTGAGTTTGTAGAGTCTTGTAGACCTAGGTTGAAATCTTGGCTCTATTCTTTATTAGGTCCTTGACCCAGGGCAAAGTATTTAACTTCTTTCCATTGGTTTCCTCATCTCTAAATGAGGAAAGTACTGATCCTGCAGTGTTGTTGTGAGAGATAAATGAAATAATATGTCAGGAAAAAAGTTTATATAGAGAAACTAGTACAGTGTCTCATACATATTAGATACTTAATTGGTAGTTATTATATAGTTTTAAGATTGTAAGTCCTCAAGTATCTTGCAAGGAGTTCAGAGGAATTTGAAATCAGCAAACGTTTTCTGAAGTTTAGGGAAGACTTCATGAGAATAAAATGTGAAAGTTAAAGGGTAAGAAGTATTTGAATGAAAGAGGAGATTCTCTTTTATCCCATCCGTCCGTCTTCTTATTTCTATGTGTGTATACTTGGAAGGGGAAATTTTTACAGATAGATTGAGATCAGATTATGGAGCTTTTTAAGGAGTTGAGACAGACAAAACAGGAGCCATTTTAGGCTTTTCAGTAGGATATTGATTCATGAGTATATTTATGAAAGATCAATCTGGAAGAGTTGTGAAGGATGGATATTATAGAAGTTATTTCACTGCACTACAGAAAGACCTGTATTGATCATGCAGTGTTGGAAATAAACAGATCAGTAAGAGTTTAAACATCTTGAAGGGAAAAATCAACAGATTTGGCAAGTAAGCACAGGTACAGTGAAGAAGAACAGGATCAAGAGCTTTGGACACTGATTGAAAAGAAACAGTATACTGAGAAGGGAACATAGATTGAAAGAAGATGTAATAAGTTTGATATTTGGACAAGGTGGGCTTAATATGGTAAAATCAAAGTGGGAATGCCTAGGAGTGGGTAATTAGTTACAAGACAGAAGCCCAGGTCAAAGGGTAGGACCGAAAACCAGATCAGCTGGTTTCTATCCATATTCCATTTCTATGGAGATGTGCTCCTGAAGCTGTTGAGGAGAGAGTCTAAGTCAAGGGAGTGAGACTTTCTGCTAAGTCAGCCATAGTTACTCTGTTTTCATCTATTTTATAGATATAAGACATATCAGGATCTCACTTAAATCTTTTTGGGGAAAAAGAAGGAACTTGCAGCTAAGAAAAAGTTTGAAAACTCTTGCTCTAATAATAATAGAAGTTGTGAAAATAAATATGCTTTCAAACAGAAAGAATAAGAGAAGAACAAAGAACCTTAGGAAAAAGAGGAGTCAGGGAAGGAGACTGTATTTGACACAAGCATTAACTAAGTGTGTGCTAAAGAATGACGGAGGATGGTTGTTGTTGCTGTTAGGTGTCATCAAGTCGTCTCTGACTCATAGCAACCCTTACACAGCAGAACGAAACACTGCCTGGTCTTGTGCCACCCTCATGATCCTTGCTATTAGACCTGAACCCATCATTGCAGCCACTGTGTCTGTCCATCTTATTGAAGGCCTTCCCCTTCTTTGGTGACCCTCCACTTTACCAAGTATGATGTTGTTGTTGTTGTTGTTTGCTGTCGAGTCGGCCCCGACTCATAGCGACCCCTCCTTAGGTTTCCAAGGCAGTATCACTACGGAAGTAGGACTGCCCAACCTTCCTTCCGAGGAGTGACTGGTGGGTTTGAACTGGCAGCCTTCTGGTGAGCAGTCAAGTGCCTTAGGCACTATGCTACCAGAGCTCCTACCCAGTATGATGTCCTTTTCTAAAGAATGGTTTCTTCTGACAACATGACCAAAGTAGGTGAGACGAAGTCTGGCCATTCTCTCTTCCAAGGAGCATTCCAGCTGCACTTCATCCAGGGCAGATTTGTTAGTCCTTCTAGCAGACCATGTTACTCTTAGCATTCTTCTCCTACACCACAACTCAAAAGCATCAACACTTTTTCAAGTCTTCCTTATTCATTGTCCAGCTTTCACACACTAAGAGATGACTGAAAATACCATGGCTTGGTTTGGGCACACCTTAGTCTCCAAGGACATGTCTTTGCTCTTCATCAGTTGAAAGACGTCTTTTATAGCAGATTTGCCCAATGCAATACGTCGTCTGATGTCTTGACTGCTGCTTCCATTGGTGTTGATTGTAGAACCAAGTTATATGAAATCCTTGACAACTTCAGTCTTTTCCCCATCCATTGTGAAGCTATTCATTGGACTAGTTGTGAGGATTTTTGTTTTCTTTATATTGAGGTGTAATCCATACTGCAGACTGTAGTCTTTAATCTGCATCAGTAAGTACTTCAAGTCATCCTCATGTTCAGCAAGCAGAGTTGTGTCATCTGTATATCACAGGTTGTTAATGAGTCTTCCTCCAATCCTGATACCACATTCTTCTTCATATAGTCTAGTTTCTCAGATTGTTTGCTCAGCATACAAATTAAATAAGTATCATGAAAGGATACAACCTTGACGCAGTCCATAGTTGATTTTGAACCATGAAGTATCTCCTTGTTCTGTTCGAACGACAGCCTCCTGATCTATGTATAGGTTCCTCATGAGTATAATCAAATGTTCTGGAATTCCCATTCTTCTCAATGTTATCCACAGTTTGTTATGATCCACACAATCGAATGCTTTTGAGTAGTCAATAAAACATAAGTAAACATCTTTCTGGTAGTCTTTGCTTTGAGCCAAGATCCATCTGACATCAGCAATGATATCCCTCGTTCCACGTCCTCTTGTGAATCCAGCTTGCATTTCTGGAAGCTCTCTGTCAATACACTGCTGCAACTGTTTTTGAATTATCTTCTGTAAGATTTGACTTGCATGTGATATTAATGATATTGTTCAATAATTTCCACATTCTGTGGGATCATCTCTCTTTGGAATGGGTACAAATATGGATCTCTTCCAGTCAATTGGCCAGGTAGCTGTTTTCCAAATCTCTTGGCATAGCCGAGTGGGTGCCTCCAAAGGGGCATCCATTTGTTGAAACACCTCAGTGGGTATTCCATCAGTTCCTGGACCCTTGTTCTTCACGACTTCCTTCAGTGCAGCTTCAACTTCTTCCTTCAATACCATTGGTTCTTGATCATATGCCACCTCCTGAAATGGGTGAAGATCGACCAGTTCTTTTTGGTACAGTGACTCTGTGTATTCTTCTGTCTTCTTTTGATGCTTCCTGCATCATTCAATATTTTACCCATACAATCTTCCAATATTGCAACTTGAGGCTTAAATTTTTTCCTGAGTTCTTGCAGCTTGAGAAATGCTGGGCATGTTCTTCCCTTTTGGTTTTCTAACTCCAGGTCTTTGCACATTTCATTATAGTAATTGGCTTTATCTTCTCGAGCTGCTCTTTGAAATCTTCTGTTCAGCTCTTTTGTCTTGTCATTTTCTCCATTTGCTTTAGCTACTCTCCATTCAAGGGCAAGTTTCAGAGTCTCTTCTCATATCCATTTTGGTCTTTTCTTCCTCTCTCTTTTTAATGACTTCTTGCTTTCTTCGTGGATGATATTCTTGATGTCATCCCATAATTCCCCTGGTTTTTAGTCATTGGTGTTCAGTGCATCAAATCTGTTCTTTAAATGGTCTCTAAATTCAGGAGGGATATATTCAAGATCATATTTTGGCTCTCATGGACTTGTTTTAATTATCTTCAACTTCAGCTTGAACATGCGTATGAGCAGTTGATGGTCTGTTCCACAATCAGCTCCTGGCCTTGTTTTGGCCGAAGATACTGAACTTCTCCATTGCCTCTTGCCACAGATGTAGTCAATCTGATTCCTGTGTATTCCATCTGGTGAAGTCCACATGTACAGGCACTTAAGTTGTTGAAAAAAGGTCTTTGCAATGAATAAATGGTTGGTCTTGCAAAATTCTGTCATGTGATCTCCAGCATTATTTCTATCACCAAGGCCGTATTTTCCAACTACCAGTAACTCTTCTTTGTTTCCAATTTTTGCATTCCAGTTACCTGTGATAATCACATCTTGATTGCATGTTCGGTCAATTTTAGACTGCAGAAGTTCATAGAAATCTTCAATTACTTCATCTCTGGCTTTGGTGGTTGGTGCGAGAATTTGAATTTGACAGAGGGAGGAATAGTTAAAAGAGGAAATTAAGGATAGTGTATACCATGAAGACCAAAAAAAAGATAGATTATCAGGAAGGAGCAGGTAAAACAAGTTCTAACGGAGAAGAGAAATAAAGCCTTGCAAAGTGAATTAATAGCCTTTTATGTTGCCATATACATCTAATTAAGAAACAGTTATTTGGGCAGAAAGTCTTTTTGTTCCTATAGAATGTTATTTGTAACTTGTTTGATAAGAAAATTAGCTATTATGTTTATACACTTGTTAAAATTATTTTATTCCTTTCAATTTATCATGAAAATAAGAACAGAAATACAAACAAAGACTTCCTTCTAAAATTGAAAAAATAATTTGAAGACATTTACTCTCCATTGCATAATTCCCCCAACACTTGTTGGATGACTGATTAATTTAGATACCTGGAAAACAGGTATGGGTAATCACATTCTTACCTGCTTTATCCTATAAACACATCTCAAAGAACAATAGATTGAATTATGGTACTATGTATTCTTTATAAGAAATAATACCAATTATTACTCAGATTTTGTGTCTGGGCACTATTTGCTAAGATTAAAAGCATGTATCTGTTAATCGATCAAAGTGGTGCTAGGAGATACAAGTTTAGAGTATTTATTTTAGGTGTATGGAATGCAGAGTGATCTGTATCATTTCTATCCTTCCTGACATTGTAATGTACTACTAAACCAGAACTTTAAAAGACCTTTAATAAGAGACATTGGTATTTGTGTGGAATAATTTAGATAGAATTCTAATTCAGTTGTAGTAAGATGTAGTAACGGTTACTTTGGCTATATTAAAATACTGAGTTGACATATTATTTCCAATTAATGTAATTGGTAACTTCTTTTTTAAAGTAAAAAAGGTGATAGTGTTATTTTTCAGACTACAAAAGTTACGTTTTAAATTTAAGTGTGTTTTATCATTAAGCAGGAGCCCTAGTAGCACGGTAGTTAAGGACTTGGATGCTAACCTAAAGGTTGGCAGTTTGAACCTACCAGCCACTCCACAGAAACAAGGTGTCTCAGTCCACTTTTGTAAAGATTTACAGCTTTGGAAACCCTACAGACCAATTTTACTCTCTCATAGGGTCACTATAAGTTGGAATTGACTCTATAGCAGTGGATTTAAATTTCGGTTTTATGATTTAAGCAGCTTTAAATTTGATGATAAATATTTTTTAGTAGATTAAGAAATCTTGTTACTTAACATGAGAAGTATTCTGAAGAATAATTTTAGCTCCCCCTCCCCAAAAGCATTTATTCTGCAATTTTAGTTTTGTTCCTAAAACAAGAAGCGTTAAGGAATTGAAAATTGAACCGTATTTCAGAATGTTTCCTGGCTTTTGGTGTTTTTTTATCTGCAGTGGAAAAAGTTCTCAAAAAAAAGAACTTTAAATTCTTTTAACCCTCTTTAACTTCTGTTTTCAGCACAATATTCTGAGAGTTATAATATTAGGGTGTTTCTGATTGTCTACTGCTTGATTATGCTACCTTTCCTCTTAAATATATTTTTGTTGAATGTGTTGATTTAAAAGTTTTACAAACTTTAATGTTTAAAATTTTCTTAAGCACTCTAACTCTTTGATTTTTAACTTTTTTTCCCCTTTAATTGTAGCTTCAATGTCCATACATTCCCCGCTTAAAAGCACTAAAAATCATGCCTTGCTGGAGGCTGCAGGACCAAGTCATGTTGCAATCAATGCCATTTCTGCCAACATGGACTCCTTTTCAAGTAGCAGGACAGCAACACTTAAGAAGCAGCCAAGCCACATGGAAGCTGCTCATTTTGGTGACTTGGGTAAGTGACTTTTGCTTTTCTTAGCTTCCAGCAGGAAGAAGGATTAGTGTACTTATGTGAAACTCTTTTCATGGTATATTGAACTGTATGATTTGAAGAAACTTTGAAACAAATTGTATTTAAAAGAACAGCTACAAGTATGTCATGGATTGAATTGTGTCCCACAAAACTGTGTCATCTTGACTAGGCCATGATTCTCAGTGGTTTGGTAGTTATGTGATGGTGTAATTTGGCAGTTATGCAACACTCTTAATCTCATCATACCCCTGATTCAATGTAAGGGACATTCCCCTAGGTGTGGCCTGTAACATCTTTTCTATTACAAGAGAGAGAAGGGGAGAGAAGCAAAAAGAGAGAGGGGAACCTATTACTGCCAAGAAAGCAGAGCCAGGACTGGCGCGCATCCTTGGAACCTAGGGTCCCTGTACTGGGAACCTCTTAGATGGGGAGACACAGAGAAAGAAACTTCCCACTAGAGCCAGCACTCTGAATTAATACTTCTAGCCTCCTACACTGTGAGAGTAAATTTCTATTCATTAAAGCCATCCACTTGTGGTATTTCTGTTACAGCAGTACTAGATAACTAGGACAAAGTGTAATAGGTAGCACCATGTTTTGCTTCTATAAATACAAAATGTAAAGCATGCCCAATGGAAAAATGGGTCATTTCCAAAAGAAAGATGTTAGCTATGACATATATGAAAAACATACTTTTCATACAATAATAAGTTAATGTTCTCCTAACACATTAGCAAATATTTAAAGTTTGATAATTTGCATGTAAATGAAGATTCAGGGAAATGGCTAATTTAGTGGAAGTGTGAAGACTTTTTGGAAGGAACTTTTGGAAGTATTTATCAAAATACAAAATATGCATGCTATTTATGCAACACATTTATTTCTAAGGTATAGCCCTCAGTTAAGGAGCTCTGGTGGCACAGTGCCTAAGGCATTTGACTGCTAACCAGAAGGCTGGCAGTTCAAACTCATCAGCTGCTCCACGAAAGGAAGGTGGGACAGTCCACTCCCATAAAGATTTACTGCCTCAGAAACCCAATGGAGATTGCTATGAGTTGGAATCGACTCAGTGACAGTGAATTTTTTGTTTTTTAGCTCTCAGATAAGTCCACATATATGCACACATATTATAGTAGTGTTTGTGATTTAAAAAAAAACAAACTTACTGCCATGAAGTCAAATCTGACTCATACCGACCCCTTCTTGGGTTTCCGAGGTGGCATCTCTACGGAAGTAGATTGCCCAGTCTTCTTTCTGAGGAGTAGCTGGTGGGTTTGAACCGCCAGCCTTCTGGTTAGCAGTCAGATGCCTTAGGCACTATGCCACCAAAGTAACAACATAAAAATATCTCTTAATAGAGAAATCAGGAGCCCTGGTGGTACAGTGGTTAAGTGCTCATCTGCTAACTAAAAGGTCAGCTGTTCAAATACACTAGCTACTCTCTGGAAAACAATTGGCAATTTACTTTCATAGTGTTGCTGTCAGTCAGAATTGACTCAACAGCAATAGTTTTTAATAGAGAACTACTCTAATTGTGGTTTACTCATATATCAGAATACTGCGTAGTCATTTAAAATTCTAAAGAAGACATGAGGGAGGGGGAACATCCATGACATGTTAAATGAAAAAAAGGAGATCACATAATAATATGAACAGTAAGTAACTTGTAGTGCTAAGATAATATCTACCAAACTCCAAAACCAAACCCACTGCCATCAAGTTGATTCCAGTTTATAGTGACCCAGACTACTTCATCTTTCTTTTGCAGAGCAGCTGGTGGGTTTGAACCACTGACTTTTTGGTTAGCAGCCCAATGCCTTAACCTCTGTACCACCAGAGCTTCTTAATGCCTACCACTTCTCCAAAAAGAAAAGATACACAGGAGATCCTTGTTCTGACCTTTACCCAGATTTCTTCACTAATAAAATTGTATGTCATTTGTCATAAAATACATATTTAAAAAATTCATTTGAATTGACTTTTAATAAAATTAGTTCTTCCTTTTCTAAAATATATTTTTTCATTGTTGAGAATCTCTGTAGCAGTACATACATCAATTTAACAATTTCTGCACGTACAATTCATTGACATTGATTACATTCTTCAAGTTGTACAACCATTCCCACCCTCCTTTTCCTAATTGTTCCTCCACTATTAACATGAACTCACTCCTCCTCAAGTGTCCTGACTTACCATTTGAGTGGCTGTTGTTAATTTGATCCCGTATAAATAATTCTTACAAGAGAACAGTGCTCCAGGCGTTCTTTATTATTTAACCTAAACAATTGTTAGGTTTAAAGAAGATTTCAGGAGATACTTTTGGTTTAAGATGTAAAGATTATTTCAGGGTTTAGTCCCTCTTTTAATATCTCTTTTTATTTAACATTTGTGTGTATCCAAGGCCAGAGTGTCACAGTCTTTGTGGGTTACTCTCAGCATTACGCTGAAACCAGAATGTATATTGCTCACAGTGTAAATTTGAAGATTTTACTGGTTTACTCATACGTTGCATATATTGACAATGTGAAATGGCACAGCAGCTCTGGAAAACACTTGACAGTTTCTTACAAAGTTAAGCAAGCAGTTACCTATGACCCAGCAATTGTACTCTGGAGAATCTATCCCAGAGAAGTGGAAACTTTGTGTTTATACAAAAACTTGTACACAAAAGTTATAGCAGCTTTGTTTGTGATAGCCAAAAACTAGATCTCTTTCAACAGGTGAATGGTTCAACAAGCTGGTGATCCATTAAAAAGCAACTCAGCATTATGAAGCAGCAAACTGATGATGCATGCCAACTATTGATTTGACATCTTGTATGAATCTCAAAGGAATCATCCAAAACAAACAAACCAAACACACTGCTTTTTTTTTTTTTTTTTTTTAATTTTTGTTGTGATTTGGGTGAAAGTTTTCAGAGCAAATTCATTTTCCATACAGCAGCTCACATACACTTTGTCTCATGACATTGACTGCAATTTCTCACAATACAACAGCTCCCATCCCACTTTCTCCCCATAGTTACCTCTTCCCTGTGCCCTTCCCTCCCATGCACTCCTGCCCTCCAAGCTGTCTCCCTTCTATTCTCCCATGATTATCTCTCCAAGGAGTGTATTTACCTAATGTAAATGTTCAGCTCATATGCCTGTGCCTGGAAGCCACAGGAGTGAGTTCAATTCCAGACCTGAAGGGCAGCCAGGGACCATAGTCTCAGGGGTTCTACCAGGCTCTGTCAAACCAGTAAACCTGGTCCTTTTTTTTTTTTTTTTTAATGATTGTGAGTTTTGTCCCACATTGTTCTATCCAGGAATCTAAAAACCCACTGCTATTGGGTCAATTTTAACTCATAATGACCCTATAAAGCAGCTCTGGTGGTATAGTGCCTAAGGCACTTGACTGCTAACCAGAAGGCTGGCGGTTCCAACCCACCAGCCACTCCACAGAAGAGACTGGGCAATCTATTTCCATAGAGATTTATTGACTCGGAAACCCAAAGGGGGTCGCTGTGAGTCAGAATTGACTTGATGGCAGTGAGTTTTTCAGTTTGATGACCCTGTGGAACAGAGTAGAACTGCCCCATAGGTTTCCAAGGCTGTAAAACTTTACGGAAGCAGACTGCCACATTTTTTTCCTGTGTGGCAGCTGGTGGGTTTGAACCACTGACCTTTCAGTTAGCACCCAAGCATGTAATCACTGTTCCACCAAGCTTCCATACTGAGAGAAAAAATACCAACTTCAAAATGTTACATACTGTATAACATACTTGAAAAGACAAAATTTTAGAAACAAAAAATCAGGGTTTGCTAGAGGCTACTAATGGGAAGGGAAGAATAGGTAGGTGTGAGTATAAAAGGACAACATGAGGAATCCTTATGTTGAAGATACTCTGTCTCTTGATTAAAGCAATGGATACATAAATCTACACATGTAATAAAATTACATAGAAATAAATCCACACATATAAATTGTTGTTGTTGTTACGTGCTGTCGAGTCGGACCTGACTCATAGCGACCCCTCCTTGGGTTTCCAAGGCGATGTCACTGCGGAAGTAGATTGCCCAGTCTTCCTTCCAGAGATTGGCTGGTGGTTTTGCACTGCCAGCCTTCTGGTTAGCAGTAGAGTTCCTTAGGCACTACATAAAAGTAGGGAAATCTGAATGAGATTGGTAAATTGTATCACTATCAATATCTTGCTTGTGAGATTTTACTATAGAGTTGCTTTTTTTTTTAAAATAATAATGTAGGCCACAAAATAGTAGGAAACTATACTAAGTGGTATAACCCACTGTGGAGTGTGGTCTTTTCTTTATTCTCCCAAATAGCCCAAATTGTGTTGTATAGTTTTGCAAGGTGTTACCATTGGGGGCAACCGGGTAAGGGTACACAGAATCTCTTATTTCTTACAACTACATGCGAATCTGTCATTATCTTAACATAAAACATTTAACTAAAAACTTGGAAGTATTGCAAAAGAGCAGTATTGGAGGAAATGAAGGGAGATACACGTATGTATACATACATGTACATCTGTGTATATATAAGCACTGGTTTTGGTTCTCTAGACTATCTAGCCTAACATACTCTCTAATCAAAAGGCAGAGATTAGCAGAGTGGATAAGCAAATTTGATCCAGCTATATGTTGTGTCTACAAGAGATTCATTTTAGATCCAAAGACATATTGAAAGTGAAAGTTTGGAAAAAATATTCCATGCAAATGTAACCAAAAGAGAGTTGAGATGGCTACATTAATGTCAGGTAAAATAGATTTTAAGTAAAAAATTTTCTCAAGAAACAATGAAGGACATTATATAATGATGAAAGGGTCAATTAATTAAGAAGATAAAAGTTATAAATATATATGCACCTAACACAGAGCCCAAAAATATATGAGGCAACCATTGTTAATTAAAGAGAGAAATAGGTAATGCTACAATAATAATTGGAAACTTCAGTATACCATTTTCAGTTATGGATAGAACATCTAGATAAGATGGGAACATTCTAGAACATTCTAGATAAGGAAATAAAGGACCTGAACAACACTATAAATCAAGTAGAACTAGTAGACACGTATGTAACATTCTACCCAATAAAGCATTCTATCCATCAGAAGACACATTCTTTTCTAGTGCACAGAGATCATTCTTCAGGATAGACCATATGTTAGATCACAAAACAAGTCTCAATTTGAAAAGATTTAAGTCATACAAAGTATACCACAATGGAATGGAACTAAGAATTAATAATAAAGAAAACCAGACCTTTCACAAATACTTAGAAATTAAACAGCACTATTAAACAACCAGTGGGTTGAAATTAAAAGCACAAGAAAAATCAGAAAATACTTAGACATGAAAGTACAGCATAGTAAAACTTATGTAATGCAGCTAAGTCAGCCCTATGGGTAAAATTGTAATTGTAAAGATCTAAGTTAAAAAAGAAGAAAAATCTCAAATCATTTAACTTTATATCTTGAGGAATGAGAAAGTGAAACTCACAGCTACCAGAAGGAGGAAAGTAATAAAGATTAGAGCAGAAATAAATGAAATAGAGAATAAAATAATAAGAAAGACTAAATCAAACAAAAATTTGGTTCTTTGAAAAGGGAAATAAATTGACAAGCCCTTAACTAGACTAACAAGGAAAAAAAAAGAAGACACAAAAAAATTAAAATCAGAAATGAAAGGACATTACAATCAATCCTATAAAAATGAAAAAGGATTATAAGTGAATACTGTGAACAATTGTACAGCACCAAATTAGATAACGTAGATGAAATGGATGAATTCCTATAAAGAAACTACCTAAATTGACAGAAAAGGACAGAAAATTTCAGCAGACCCATAATAAGTGGAAGGATCAAATCAGTAATCAAAAACCTCTTAACAAAGAAAAGTCCAGGATCAGGCAGCTTCACTGGGAATTTTACCAAAGATTTAAAAAAGAATTAGAACCATTCTTCCCATATTTTCCAAAAATAAAACGGAACATTCACTAACTCATTTTATGAGGCCAACATAATGAAAGATAAAAGCCAGATAAAGAATCCATGAGAAAAGAAAATTGCAGACCACTAAAACTCAAACCAAACCAAACCCACTGCCATTGAGTTGATTCCGACTCATAGTGACTCCCATTGGGTTTCCGAGGCAGTAAATCTTTACAGAAGTAGATTGCACAGTCTTGCTTCCATGGAGTGGCTGGTGGGTTTGAATCCCCATCCTTATGGTTAGCAGTCAGATGCCTTAGGCATTGTGCTACCAGAGCAGACACTATCCCCTATAAATATTGGTACAAAAATCCTCAATGAAATGCCAGCAAACTGAATCCAACAGCTTATTAAAAGACTTATATGCTATGACCAGGTGGGATTTATCCTAGGAATGCAATGGTACTTCAACATATGAAGGTCAGTCACCATACTGTAAAAATGAAAGGGAAAAAAAAAAAACATATGATCAACTCAGTTGATACAGGGAGACATCCTTTCATGGTCAAAGTCCAGCACCCTTTCATGATAAAAAACACTCAGGGAAATAGGAATAGAAGAGATAGTCCCCCAAACCCCATGCCTATCATCATAGTTGATGGTGAAAGACTGCAAGCTTTTCCCCTAAGAATGTTTACTTTTACTGTTGCTAAAAAATTATACTGGAAGTTCTAGCAAAAGTAATTAGGCAAGAAAAAGAAATAAAAGACATCCAAATTAGAAAGAAAGAATTAAAACTACATAACGTGATTTTGCATACAGAAAGTTCCAAATAATCCACAGAAAAGCTATTAGAGTAATACACAAATTCAGCAATATTGCAGGGCACAAGATCAACACACAAAATTCAGTTGTGTGTTTCTATACAACAGTAATGAGCAAACCGAAAACGAAATTAGGAAAACAGTTCCATTTACAGTAGCATCTAAAAGAATAAAATACCTGGGAATAAGTTTAATCAGGGAGGTAATAGACTTGTACACTGAAAAGTATAAGACATTACTGAAGGAAATTAAAGAAGCCCTAAATAAATGGAGAGACATTCTAGGTTCATTGATTGGCAGACTTAATATTGGTAAGCTGACAGTATTACCCAAAGTGATCTACAGAGTCAATATAATTCCTATCAAAATTCCAGTAGCCTTTTTTGCAGAAATGAAAAAACTGATTCTCAGAATCTTAAGGAATTGCAAGGGGCCCTAATAGCTAAAACAATCCTGAAAAAAGAACAAAGTAGAAGGATTCACTTCCCAATTTCAGAATATACTGTACAACAATGTGGAACAAGTATAAGGATAGACGTATAGATCAGTGGAATAGAGAGTCCAGAAATAAACCCTCAAATTTTTAGCCAGTTGACACCCTTGACAAGGGTGCCAAGTCCGTGTAAATGAGGAAAGATAGTCTTTTCATGTGTTGGGACAATTTAATCTTCACATGCAAAAGGAGGTTGGACACGTACCTCACACCATGAGTGAAAATAACTCAACATGGATTGTTGTTGTTGTTATGTGCTATCAACTCAGACCTGACTCATAGTGACCCCCCCTTGGGTTTTGGAGGCGGTATCACTACAGAAGTATGGAAGTAGATTGCCCAACCTTCCTTCTGAGGAGTGGCTGGTCTGTTTTTGACCAAAAGCCTTCTGGTTAGCAGTCAGGTGCCTTAGGCACTACACTACCAGAGTTCCTCAACATGGATTGATGACCTAAATATAAGAATTATAACCATAAAACTCTTTGAATAAAACTTAGGGATAAAGCTTTGGGACCTGATTTTTGAGAATGGATTCTTAGATATAACACCAAAATCACAAGCAGACAAAGACAGAGTAGATCAATTGGACTTCATCAAAATTAAAAACTTTTGTGCCATGAAAGGATTTTATGAAGGAATGCCCTACAGAATGGAAGAAGATATTTGATAACCATATGTCTGAGAAGGGTTTAATATATTGAATATATAAAGAACTCCTATCTCTTAACAACTAAGAAACAACTCATTTAAAAAATGAGCAAAAGACTTACATAGACATTTCTCAAAAGAAGGTTTGTTGTTGTTAGCTGCTGTCGAGTCAGGTCTGACTCATAGTGACCCTGGGTACAACAGAACAAAACACTGCCCAGTCCTGTGCTATCCTCATAATCCTTTATACCTGAGCCCATCGTTGTAGCCACTGTGCCAATCTATCATGTGGAGGGCCTTCCCCTTTTTGCTGACCCTCCACTTTACCAAGCATGGGATCCTTCTCCAGGGAATGGTCCTTTTTGACGACATGACCAAAGTAGGTCAGGTGAAGTCCGGCCGTTCTTGCTTCCAAGGAGCATTCTGATTTCATGTCTTACAGGACAGATTTGTTCATTCTTTTGGTGGTCCATGGTGATTTCAGTATTCTTCACCAACACCACAATTCAAAAGCATCAACTCTTCTTCAGTCTTCCTTATTTGTTGTCCAGCTCTCACATGCATATGAGGCGATCGAAAATACCATGGCTTGGGTTAGGTGCACCATAGTTTTCAAAGAGACATCTTTGCTCTTCAGCACATTAAAGAAATCTATTGCAGCAGATTTGCCTAGTGCATTACATCACCTGATGTCTTGACTACTGCTTCCATTGGTATTGATTGTGGAACCAAGTAGTATGAAATCTTTGACAACTTCAATCTTTAATCCATTTATCATGATGCTGGTTATTGGTCCAGTTGTGAGGATTTTTGTTTTCTTTATGTTGAGATATAATCCATACTGCAGACTGTAGTCTATAATCTTCATCAGTAAGCGCTTCAAGTCATCCTCACTTTCAGCAAGAGAAGTTGTGTCATGTGCATGTTGCAAGTTGTTAATGAGTCTTCCTCCAATCCTGATGCCACACTCTTCTTCACATAGTCCAGGTTCTCGGATTATTTGCTCAGCACACAGATTGAATGAGTAGTATGAAAGGATACAACTCTGATGCACTCCCTTCTTGATTTTGAACTATGCAGTATCCCCTTGTTCTGTTCGAATGACAGCTTTCTGGTCTATGTACAGGTTCCTCAAAAGCACGATTAAGTGTTCTGGAATTTCCATTCTTCTCATTGTTATCATAATTTGTTATGATCCACACAATCGAATGCTTTTGTTTAGTCAGTAAAACACAAGTAAACATCTTTCTGGTGTTCTTTGCTTTGAGCCAAAACACATTCTGACATGAACAGTGATATCCCTCATTCCACGTACTCTGCTGAATCCAGCTTGGCATTTCTGAAAGTTCTCTGTCAGTATACTGCTGCAACTGTTTTTGAATTATCTTCAGCAAGATATTACTTGCGTGTGATATTAATGATATTGTTTGATAATTTCCACATTCTGTGGGATCACCTTTTCTTTGGAATGGGTACAAATATGGATCTCTTCCAGTCAGTTGGTCAGGTGGCTGTCTTCCATATTTCTTGGCAGAGACGTATAAGTGCCTCTAGCACAGCATCTGTTTACTGAAACATCTCAGTGGGTATTCCGTCAGTTCCTGGAGGTTTGTTCTTCGCCAATTCTTTCAGTGCAGCTTCGACTTCTTCCTTCGTTACCATCGGTTCTTGATCATATGCCACCTCCTGAAATTGATAAATCGACCAGTTGTTTTTGGTAAAGTGCTTCTGTGTATTTCTTCCATCTTCTTTTGATGTTGTCTGCATCATTCAATATTTTACCCATAGAATCTTTCTGTTTTGCAGCTTGAAGCTTGTATTTTTTCTTTGGGTCTTTTAGCTTGAGACATGCTGAGTGTGTTCTTCCCTTTTGTAGGTTTTCTAACTCTAGATATTTGCACATTTCATTATAATAATTGACTTTGTCTTCTTGAGTTATTCTTGCAAATCTTCTGTTCTGCTCTTTTATCTTGTCATTTCTTCCATTTGCTTTAGCTGCTCTCCGTTCGAGGGCAAGTTTCAGAGTCTCTTCTGACATCCATTGATGTCTTTTCTTCCTTTCCTGTCTTTTTAATGACCTTTAGCTATCTTCATGGCTGATGTTCTTGATGTCATCCCACAGTTCCTCTGGTTTTCAGTCATTAGTGTTCAATGCATCAAATCTATTCTTTAGTTGGTCTCTAAATACAGGAGGAATATAATGAAGGTCATATTTTGGCTCTCGTGGTCTTGTTTTAATTGTCTTCAGCTTCAGCTTGAACTTTCATATGAGCAGTTGATGGTCTGTTCCACAGTCAACTCCTGGCCTTGTTTTGGCTGAAGATACTGAGCTTCTCCATTGCCTCTTGCCAGAGATGTAGTTGACTGATTCCTGTGTACTCTGTCTGGCAGAGTCCACATGTATAGCTGTTGTTTATGTTGTTGAAAAAAGTTATTTGCAATGAATAAGTCTTTGTTATTACAAAATTCTATCATATAATCTCCATTGTTATTTCTGTCATCAAGGTCATATTTTCCAACTACCGGTGATTTTTCTTTTTTCCAACTTTTGTATTCTAATCACCAGTGATAATCAACACATCTTGATTGCACGTTTGGTCAATTTTAGACTGCAGTAGTTGGTAAAAATCTTCAATTTCCTCATCTTTGGCTTTGGTGATTGGTACGTAAATTTGAATAATAGTAGCATTAACTGGCCTTCCTTATAGGCATATAGATATTACCCTATCACTGACAGCATTATACTTCAGGATAGATCTTGAAACATTCTTTGTGATGATGAATGTCATGCCATCCCTCTTCGATTTGTCACTCCCAGCATATCATATGGTTGTCTGAGTCAAAATGGCCAAAACCAATCCATTTCACCTCACTAATGCCTAGGATATCAGTCTTTATGCAGTCTATTTCTTTTTTGACAACTTCAAATTTTCCTAGGTTCATACTTTGTACATTTCACGTTCTGATTATTAATGGTTGTTTGCAGCTGTTTCTTCTCATCTTGAGATGTGGCAGGTCAATAGATGGAGGTCCCAAAAGCTTTACTACATCCACATCATGAAGGTCGGCTCTACTCTGAGGAGGCAGCTCTTTCTCAGTCATATTTTGAGTGCCTTCTAACCTGAGGGGTTCACCTTCCAGCACTACATCACACAATGTTTTAGGGCTGTTCATAAAGTTTTCCAGTAATATATCAGACAGTGTTTCACCACTATTCATAAGGTTTTCATTGGCTAATTCTTTGAGAAGTAGATGGCCCCTCCCTTCCTCTGATTCTACCTTATTCTGGAAGCTCCGTTGAAACCATGGGTGACCCTACTGGTATTTGAACTACCAGTGGTATATCCAGAGCATATACATATGGCTTCTTGTTGTTATGTGCCACTGAGTCGGACTCGACTTATAGCAGCCCCTCCTTGGGTTTCCGAGACAGTATCACTATGGAAGTAGATTGCCCAGCCTTCCTTCCAGGGAGTGGCTGGTGGGTTTGAACCACCAGCCTTATGATTAGCATTCAAGGGTTTTAGGCACTACGCTAACAGAATTCTTATACATATGTTCAATGTCATTAGTCATGGGAAAAATGCAAATCTAAACCTTAATGAGATACTACTTCATGCCCCTACTGTGGCTTTTATCAGAAAAATGTAAAATAACATGTTAAGAAGGATGTGGAGGAATTGGAAGTTTTTGCATTGCTGATGGTAATGTAAAATTATATAGCTGCCGTGGGAAAGTTTTGCAGTTCCTCAAAACTTAAATGTAAAATAACCTTATGACCCAGCAATTCCAATCTTAGGTATACACTTGTCTTAGTTACTTAGTGTTGTACCAGAAAGAGCAGAAGTGGATGTGGAGGGCGATTCATTGCTTTTTTTTTTAAATTAGGATTTGGGTGAAGATTTACAGAGTAAATTCACTTTTCATACAGCAGTTCACATATACTTTGTCTCATGTCATTGA
>NW_006921667.1:11144372-11157065 GCF_000298275.1 Orycteropus afer afer | reverse complement strand
GCTTGTTCCCCAGGCACGGTGCACAGTCCGCGCAGTCCCTGGCTGGCAGGGTGATTTTTAGGTTAATTCTTAGGTCCTCCCACCAGTCGGGTATCTCTGAGCCGCCTGTACTGTCAGGGTCACTCAGTTCGCTGTCAGACCGCAGCTCCGCAGGTCTCCTTTTTTTTAGCATTTTCACGCAAATTCTTCTGCTAGTTGGGGTTTAGTCCAATTCTGCATCCTTTCCTTCAGGGCTCAGGGGTCCAAGATTTTCTTCTGTGTCTGTGTTAATTGGTTTCCCTTTTCTTTGTTGAAGAGGGTCTGTGCAATCCTTCTGCCTAGTCCGCCATCTTGCCGGAACCCTAATTTATTGCTTTTCTATGACCTTTCTAGCCATGGTCTTGTTACTATCATAAAATGATTGGCTAGGACAATTTAAAGTGAATGACTATGGTCTATGGAGGGTATTGGACACTTTGTGGTCTTGGTAGGAGGGATTTGCCTTGAAATTGACAAGGGAATTGCTGATTAAAGTATTAACCCCACAGAGGTTCACAGGACCTCACTACCACCAAGAAGACCATACCTTTTGCATCAAGAACCCAGGGTTCCTATATTGAAAAACTCCTATATCCAGGAAGCAAACACTGAAGATGGTGAGAGACGGCTGTGGTGGACATGCCGTCGTACAGAGTGAGGTGGCTGTCGTGGGCTTGCTGGACCACAGAGCAAAAACTGAGCACCTTTGGGCAGGAGACTTGCTGGTGGAATTAAAAGAGCTGTAACATTTACCTGTGTAGGGTAAAGGCCTGACTGTGGCCTGTGCAGGGGTTGTCTCAGAAGATCCTTTGCAGGAGTCTTCCAGCAGGATGGAGCTGGATCCTTTTGGGCAGGAGGTTTGCCAGAGGAACTGAAAGAGCTGTAACACTTACTTGTGCAGGGCAAGAGAGGCCTGAGTCAGCCCTGAACAGGGGTTGCCGTCAAACAGCAGAGGCTTGGTGGCAGGGGGGGAGTCAGCATCAGAGGCTTGGGAGATACTGTGCAAGGAAAGGAGATTCTTGCCAGTGAGGCAAAGCCCAGTGAGGCCAAGTGGCAAAACAGAAGCATTGGGCAGCATAGTGGTAGCCAGAGGCAGTAGAGACATGAACACAGCATCTCACCCAACCTACGCCATTCCTGTCCAGCAGCATAAGAATGAATGTGGCTAACTTGGAGAGAGGTAAGCATTTCCCCTTTCTTTGAGAATCTGTTGTTACTGTTTATTATTGTTTTGTGTAAATACTAATAATAGCTTTCATTTTGCCAACACTGTCTCATATCTGGCTTAGTCACAGATGAATGTAGCACCCATGGAATGGTGTTGCCAGTGGGTGCATGTACCTTATTTGGAGCAGCCTTATGGCTGCTTGAAAGTTTGAGGCACGGCCCATCTGCTTGTACAATGCAGATAGACAGACATATGCATTACACAGGGTGACTTTAAAGAACAGAAAATTATTCTCATAGTTTTGGAGATTAAAAGTCCAAATCAGGGCATCAGCTGTATAGCAGTCCTTCCTGTAGCCACTGGAGTTCCTTGGTATTCCTTGACATCTCTCTTCCAGGTGTGTATGTGTGTGAGTGTGTGTGTGTGCTCGCTTCTATAACTCAGAAGTGATAAGATTTAGGACTCACTACATTAAGGTAACAAAAGAAAATCCCTAGTTCCAAATGTGATCATATTTGCATGTACCTGTTAAAAATCTCATTGCCTTCGATTCCATTTCAATTCATGATGACCTCATATATTACTGAGTAGAAAGGAGTTCTGTATTGTTTTTTTGTCTCTAATCTTGAATCTTGTAATCTTGAAGGAATCAGATTACCAGGCCTTTCTTCCCTGGTGCCACTGGGTCGGTTCAGGCCGCCAATTTTTTGGTTAGTAGTTGAATACGAACCACTTGTGCCATCCATGGACGTACTTAACAGGTACAGAGATTAGGATTTTGTGAATTCACCTTGCTTTTAGCTTTTGGACTTGGTTCTTGAGAACTCGGCCGATATCTACAGCTAATTAATAGGGATCTGACCAGCCCCAAAAGGGACCACCTGGGGGCCTGATGTCGACTAAGCCTTATAAGACAAGATGTAATCTGTCATAGACATGGAGTGTTAAAGGCCTTGGAAGGTAGAGGTTCAAGGAACTTCCTGGTTGGTGACCATGTATGGGAGAAGGTTCCTCTGTGGGACATGAAACCTCAGTGTTATGACCCCTTGCAGACCACACCATATGTGTTTCTTCATTTGTATCCTTTTTTGTTATATGATGTCTCCTGTGAGCTCTATTCTAGCAAAATATTAGATGCAGAGAAACATGGGGAGTTGTGGGCTCCTAGACGTGTGGCTGGTACCCTAAAAGAGAAGAGGAAAACCTGAGGTTCAGGGCCATATAGTCTGATGTGGAAGGAATCATGTGGACTCCCAAGCTTGCAGCTGATACCCACTGACACAATCCTGGGTGGCTGGAGATGAGAGAAGAGCTGCATGGTGGGTGCCTGGGATCTGAACTGAACAGGGAAAAGAAACTGACATTTCCATAGGATGCTGCTGGCATAGGTAATGGGATTTGATTCCCACCTGGGGTGGTTAAGTTTGTTTGTCAACTTGGCTGGGCCTGGTTGAATGGCTGGGCAGCTGAATGTAGTTATTCCCCATGGTTAAGACTGGTAATTAACTCCATGGTGGAATGTACTGGAGCCGATGAGTAGCTGCTTAGGGATATGGTCTCCTTCCCATATATTAGAAGCAGCTTTGGGAATGGTCTCTAGCTTATGGCACACTTGAACCCTGTATGTAGCCGTGTCACTGTTCAGCAGTCTGCCATGCTCTGCCAACTGTGGAACTTTCAGTTGACTTGAATTAATGGCCTGCCGTTTGGTTTGGTAACATCGGGACTGTGCCTTTTTACTTGTCAACCTTGGGCTTGTCAGTCCCAGCAGCCAACAGCTGTCTGAGTGAAGAAAAGCTTCTAGCTCCAGTGAGCCAGGAACAAGAGGCAGAGCAGAAGCCCAAGGTTGAGAGGCTTTCACCCATCCCCAAGAGCCTGACACTTTGAACTCAGACAATAAACTCCTGTTTGTTCAAGCCATCCCATTGGTGGTATATCTTCTTTTAGAGCAGCACGAGGTAACCAGAACACCACCACACCATTAGGCATCAGAAATGGATACTCAGTCTCCTTGGACAAGCTGGTACATTTGGCATTGTGGGCAGGATTCATTAGAGGGCCTTAACAGTGTAAATTTCAACACGTTTTTGGGTGACACAATTCAATCCATAACAATACCCAAAAGACTTCAAAGCAGGGAATCGAATAGATAATGTGTACACCAGTGTTCTTTGCAGCATTAATTATTATACCCAAAAGGTGGAAACAACACAAGTTACCATCAGTAAGCAGAAGAATGAATAAACAAACTGTAGTGTATCCATAAAATAGAATAACTATTTAGCCATAAGGAGAAATGGAATTTTCTTACATCCTACATATGACAAACCTTGAAAACATTATGGTGGATGAAATAAGGACAAATATTGTATGATCCCCTTTATATAAAATATTCATCATAGGCAAGTGCATGTTGTTGTTATGTTGTTGTTAAGTGCTGTTGACTTGTTTCCGACTCATAGCGACCCCATGTACAGCAGAACGAAACACTGAGAACGAAACACTGCCCGATCCCTCACCAGCCCCACAATCCCCACTATACTTGATCCCATCATCGCAGCCACCGTATCAATCCATCTCGTTGAAGGCCTCCCCCTCTCTCGTCGACCCTCCACCCTACCAAGCATGACATCCTTCTCCAGGGAATGGTCCCTTCTGACAACATGACCAAAATAGGTGAGACGAAGTCTGGCCATTCTTGCTTCCAATGAGCATTCTGGCTGCACTTCCTCCAGGAACAGACAGATCTGTTAATTCTTTTAGCAGTCCATGGTACTTTCAGCATTCTCCGCCAGCACCATAACTCAAAAGCATCAACTCTTCTTCGGTCTTCCTTATTCATTGTCCAGCTCTCACATGCATACCAGGCGATTGGAAATATCATGGCTTGTGTCAGGCACACCTTAGTCCTCAAGGAGATATCCTTGCTCCTCAGCACTTGAAACAGTTCCTTCGCAGTTGACTTTCCCAATGCTACACGTCGTCTAATGTCCTGACTGCTGCTTCCGTTGGCATCGATTGTAGAACCAAGCAACGTGAATTCTTTGACAACCTCAATCTTCTCTCCATTTATTGTGATGCTGCTCATTGGTCCAGTTGTGAGGATTTTTGTTTTCTTTATATTGAGATGTAATCCATACTGCAGACTGTATTCTTCAACCTTCATCAGTAGGTGCCTATTATTATTATTATTATTAGTGGTTACCAGGATCTAAGGGGAGAGACCAAAAACCAAACCAAACTCACTGCTGTTGAGTTGGATCTGACTCATAGTGACCCCTCCTTGGGTTTCTGAGGTGGTACTAATACAGAAGTAGATTGCCCAGTCTTCCTTCTGAGGAATGGCTAGTGGGTTTGAACCGCCAGACTTCTGGTTAGCAGTCAAATGCCTTAAGCGTTATGCCACCAGACCTCCCAGGGAGAGAGGAATGAGGAATTATTGCACAAGAGGTACTGAGTTTTCGTTTGGGGAAATGACAAACTTTTGGAAGTAGATAGAGGTGATATTGGACAGCATGGTGAATGTCATTAATGTCACTGAATTGTACACTTAAAAATGGTTAAAATAACAAGCTTTTTGTTATATACATTTCACCACAATAAAATGATCTTGAAAGAAGCTCATGCAGATTGCTAAGGCTTTACTGTCTGTTACTGGATACTCCTCCAAAAAAATTTGGCCAGTTTACATTCTCATCACCAGTGAGACTATTGCTTCTTTCTCTGTGTCCTTACCAGTGCTTGGTTTTATTTATGTGTTTAAAAATCTTTAAATTTGATAGGCAGAATGTTATCTTGTAATTATCTTGTATTAAGTTGCTTTTCTTAGATTTTTACTGAGGTTAAATATTTTTTCACATTTCTATTGACCTTTTTTTCTTTTCTTTGGGACTAATACATTTTTTTTTTCTTAAGAATTTACATAATCTGCATTGTCATTAAAAACGATACGAGGATTCATTGGGTAATAAAGAGCTTTATAATTATGTAAATAATTTTTGGACCGTTCTTTCTTTGTTTAGAAATCCATAGTATTTCTAGTTCTTAATTAATTTAGATTGCTAGAAAGTAAACTTATTCAAGATCTTTGGTATACTGTTGTTATAAAGGTAACTGGCTAATCTGTCAATCTTAAATTATTTGTTACTGTACTGCTAATTCATTTGCTTCTGTCTTTTAGGTAGATCTTGTCTGGACTACCAGACTCAAGAGACCAAATCAAGTCTCTCAAAGACTCTTGAACAAGTCTTGCATGACCCTGTTGTCCTTCCATATTTCATTCAGTTCATGGAACTTCGTAGAATGGAGCATTTGGTTAAATTCTGGTTAGAGGCTGAAAGTTTTTACTCTACAACCTGGTCCCGTATAAGAGCACACAGTCTGAATACAGTGATGCAGAGCTCATTGGCTGAGCCTGTCTCTCCAACTAAAAAGCACGAAACTGCAACATCTTTTGTAACCGAGTCTCTTGACAAGAGATTGGAGGATTCTAGCTCAGCCCAGTTGCTTATGACTCAATCAGAAAGAATTGACCTGAATAATAGAACTAACAACACTCAGAATCACTTGCTGCTTTCCCAGGAATATGAAGATGTCCATCCTCTCCATCTTGAAATGACCAGAGGAACTTACCAGGTTTCCATGGAAAGCCAGGAATCCTCCAGACTTATAGTAGGCAGTAGAAATAGTCCACTGAAGGAATTATCAGGAAAACTAATGAAAAGTGAGTATGTGACTTTGTTCTCTCTCTTTATTTTTCCTTTTAATTAATTCACAAAGCAGAACTTGATATGGGGAATGAAAAGATTGGAATAGTTTTCTTCCACAACCACTTGCAAATTTGGGAGGATTTGGAAAATGAGTGGAAAAAGGAACAGAAGGGATACCTAGAGTGATTGTCCTCCTACTTTTTCCTTCCACAGATTTTGAAATCAAACTGTTATTCAGATAGGTTTATTTCAGCTATCTCCTATATCAGTCTCAGTTTTACTACTATTTTACTGCACTTTGCAGCTAACAATTTTTATTATTTTTTAGATTCCTAGTAACCAACTAACCAAACCCACTGCTACCAAGTTAATTCCAACTCATAGTGTAGGATAGAGTAATAAAACTGTCCCATAGGTTTTCCAAGGCCATAAGTCTTTATAGAAGCAGACTGTAACTTTGTCCTGTGGATTGGCTGTTGGGTTCAAATTGCCCATCTTTCAATTAGCAGCCCAGCACTTAACAATTGTACCACCAGGGCTCCCTTAATTCCTAGTAGGTGCTATTTACTGAGTTCTGTGCTAAGTGTTATTTCATTTCTTGAAAATTTTTTTTTTTCCCCCAAATTTGCCTCATCATTTTTTGGTTTCTTATTTCTTTATTCCTTCTTCCCACTTTTACTCTTATCTTTTATTTTTTATAATTCATTAAACATTTTCATTATCTGCTATTTTCAGTACCTATAGTTTGCATTTGTTTGGTTCTTCAAATTAACACACTGTAGTGGCTTGTGATTTTAGTAATTTTTGACTGTTAACATGTTTCTTGGGCTATTATTTCTGGGAATTCTTTGAGGATGTGTTTAAATTGGGTAATTCTAGTGTGTATTTACATTCACTTTTGTCGTGCTCTTCGCACCCCTTGAAACTAAAATTTTGTCTTGGATTTTTCAGGCCCTAAACCCATGTAAGTACAGGTTTGTGGTCAGGAATTGTCAAATGAGATTTTTCTCTCTGTAATTGGAATACTTTTGTCTCCCTCTAAGAGGTCTTCCTACCCCCTCACCCCCACCTCCTTATATAACCCACCAAGATGTTTCCCTTTGGGGTCTGGCTTTAGGACATGGTCTAATCTAATCTTTTATCCTCTTGAGCAACTCTCCTTTAAAGTGCAGGAGTGAGGTCTCCTGAGGCTGGTGGTTATTTTCCTCAGGTGAATGCCCTGTTTGCTCTTTCACCTGTTTTGATTTGTGCTGACTTCTACAAGTCCACTCTTCCTTATCTGTACTTCAGAAATCCAGAAGGCTTTAACAATCAAAACTTACTTTAAAAATGAACAAAACTTGTTCTGACCTGCTGTGAACTTGTTGCAGAAATATGAATGTATTTTATTGTGGGTATTTTCCCAGATGTTGCTGTGGTATTAATACAGTATATTTAAACATAATTTGTTATTTCTGTAAAAACCCTCAAATTTTTGAATTCCAAAATGCTACTAGTCTCAGAGGTTTCAGAAAACGGAATTGCCTATGTTTGTTTCTGCTTCTTAATATTTTCCCTTAAGCTCTGATATATTTTGGAGGAATTTAATATGGAGAAGAGTTTCTTTAAACATGTTGTCAGACCTGTTTCTGAAAATAGAAGTCCAAAGTCTACTTCTTTAATTATGATATGCTTTATTGTTTTTGAAAACTGTCTTTATCTTGAGGGTAATTTACTTCAGTAAAAGTGGAAATAGCAGTGGAGTCATTAAAAGAGTACTAATTAAGACTTTTTTCCTTTTCATTAAGTATTCTTAAATTTTACCTATAGTATTTATGTATAGTAAATCTAACCTTTTTTGATGTACACCTTGATATGTGAGTTTTAAGACATGCAGAGTTTGTGTAACCACCACCACAATCAAGATCAAGAACAATTCTGTCACACCTAAATGTATCCTTTGTAATCAACTTTAACCTTCCTGTACCCCTAATGCTTGCAACCTCTGGTCTGTTCTCTATAGTTTTGCCTCTTCCAGAGTGCCATGTAAATGGATATATATAACCTTTTGAAACTGGCTTCTTTCACTCAACATAATGGCCCTGAGATTCATCCATGTTGTTGTTTATATCCATAGTTTATTCCTTTTTATCATGAAGGAGTATTCCATTGTATGCATGTACCATAGTTTATTTATCTGTTCACTTGTTGGAGGATATTTGGGTTGTTTCCAGTTCTTCGTGATTATGAATAAAGCTGCTTTAAACATTGTATATACATTTTTTTGTGTGGGCATAAGTTTTTTAATATCCTGGATTTTAAAGTAATTATTTGTTTAATTGTATAACAAACTGCCAGACTGTTTTGTAGAGTGCTTGTATCATTTTGTGTTTCCACCAGCAATACATTAGTGCTTCACTTCCTTACCAGCACTTGGTATAGTCAATGTTTTATTTATTTATTCTTTTAGCCATTCTAGCAGATGTGTAGTGGCATCTCATTTGTGGTTTTACTTTACATTTACCTAATGGATAATGATGGATTAGTAGTAGTTAAGGTTGTACCTAGTTGAGTGGCTGGGCAGCTGGAGGTAGTTATTCCCCATGATGATAATGGTAATCAGCTCCATGGTGGGATCTACCACAGCAGCTGAGTAGCTGTTTTAGGGATGTTGTCTGCTTCCCATATATAAGAAGCAGCTTTGGGAATGGTCTCTAGCTTATGGCACGCTTGAACCCTGCATGTAGCCATGTAGTCAGCAGTCTGCCATGCTCTGCTGACCTTGGGACTTTCAGTGGACTTGAATTAATGGCCTGCCGTGTGGTTTGGAACATCAGGACTGTGCCATTTTATTTGTCAACCTTGGGCTTGTTAGCCTCAGCAGCTAGTAGCTGTCTGAATAAAGAGATGCCTCTGGCTTCAGTGGGCCGGGAGCAAGAAGCAGAGCTGAAGCTCAAGGTCTAGGGGTTTTCACTCAGCCCCTAGAGCTTGGTACTTTGAACTCAGATTTAAAGCCTCCAAATTGTAAGAATAAACTCGTTTGTTAAGGATATTTTTTTCTTGTGTGTATTTCCTATTTGCATATCTTATGTGGTGACATATTCAAAACCTTTCCCCATGTTTTATTAAGTTTTCTTATTACTGAATTTTGAGAACTTTTTCTGTATTCCAGATATAAGCCCTTTATTGGATATGCAGTTTGCAAATGTTTTCTCTTTGTTTATAGCTTGCCTTTTTGCTCTCTTTAATAGTATTTCATAGAGCAAAAGGACTTTATTAAGTGGAGTTTATCAACTGTTTTCTTCTATGGATTATGCTTTTAGAGTCATGCCTAAGACCTCTTTGCCTAATCATAGGTCATGAAGATTATATTCCATGTTTTCTTTTAAAAGTATTATGGTTTTACACTTTACATTTAGATGTATAATCTATTTTGAGTTAATATTATATAAAGTAAAACAGTTAGGTTAGGGTTCCCTCCCACCTCCCAATACCATTTGTTTACTTGAATAGATTGTCCTTACTCCATTGAATGCCTTTACACCTTGACCCTGTCTTTACAGGTCTATTTCTGAACTCTGTCCTTTTGTACTGATGTATATGTCTATGCTTTCATAATTACCACACTGTCTTTTCATCATTACTGTAGTTTTATAGTAGATCCTAAAATTGTTTAGTGTGAGTTCTCCTTGTTTTTATTTATTTATTTATTTTAATTGTTTTGGCTATTTATGTATCTGTTATATCTCTTCTATATATGTATATAGGAGCTCTGGTAGCATAGTGCCTAAGGCACTTGACTGCTAACCAGAAGGCTGGCGGTTCAAACCCACCAGCCACTCCTCAGAAGGAAGGTTGGGCAATCTACTTCTGTAGTGATACTCCCTTGGAAACCCAAGGAGGGGTCACTGTGAGTCGTGTCCGACTTGATGGCACATAACAAAATAAATGTATACAACCAAAAACCAAACTCACTGCTGTCAAGTCGAATCTGACTCATAGCGACCCCTCCTCGGGTTTCTGAGGCAACATAGCTATTTGTATAAATCTATGTAAATAAATTGTAGAATAATCTTGTCAAAACCCTGCTAGAATTGCATTTAATCTATAGGTTATTTTGGGAAGGATTTACATCTTACCTATATGAGTCTTACAATCCCTGAGGACAGTAAGTATGTCTTTTTATTTAGATCTTCCTTGATTTTTTTCATCAGCATTTTATAGTTTTCATCATACAGATCTTTTACATGTTTTGTTACATTTACATCTATTTATTTTTAGCTTTTACATTTTAAAAATGTAAAAGCTTACTTTGAGTTTGTAAATTCTCATTGCAAGTATATAGAAATATGATTGATTTTATATATTGATCTTGTATTCTGCAACCTTACTAAGCTTACTTACTACTTCTAGGAACTTTATTGTAGATTTCTTGGTATTTTCTACATAGAAAATCATATTGTCTGTGAATTGGAACAGTTTTATTTCTTCCTTTTCAAATCTAGTGTTTCTCCTGCCCCCCTTAATGCACTGGCTAGGACATTTAGTACCATACTGACTAGGAATGGTGAGAATGACTTTCTTGCCTTGTTCCAAATATTTGAGGGAAAAAATTCAGTCTTTAACCATCAAGTATGAGGTTAGTTAAGAATTTTATTGTTTTGTTTTGTTTTTCAAATCAAAAATGGGTGTTGAATTACCACCTTTTTTTGTGTTGGTTAAGCCGTGATTTTCCTTCTTTCGTTTGGTTTGTCTTTTTTCTGTTTTGTCTTTTGTCTAATATAATGGATTACATTAAGATTATATTAATTGACTTTCAAATACTGAATCAGCCTTACATTTCTAGAATAAGTCTTGCTTCATTTTGGTATAGTATTATTTTTATGTTTTGCTGGATTTGACTTCCCAATGATTTTTTTCATTTGTAATTTTATTATACTTCCTTTGTCTGGTATCTAGGTAATGCTGTACTCATAAAATGAGCTGGGAAGTTTTCCCTCTTCCGTGTTCGAGAAAAGATGATGAATTGGTGTTATTTCTTCTTAAAATGTGTGTCAAGTAAAAACCAACTGGGCCTAGAGTTTGCTTTTTAGAATATTTTAAACTATGAATTTAATCTCTTTAATAGATGTAGGACTGTTCAGGGTATCTGTTTCTTCCTGAGTGAATTTTGATAATTTGTGGCTGTTAAGGAATTGTTAATTTCATCTACGTTGTTGAATTTATGGGCATGTAGTTGTTTACTGTTTTACCTTATTAACCTTTGAATGTCTCCGAGTCTACAGTGGTGTTATAACTTGAATTTTGTCCCCCAAAAAATAGGTGTTGTAAATCCTGACCTCTATGCCTATGGTTAGAATCCCATTTGGAAATGGATTATCTTTGTTATAGTAATGAGGCAGGATTAGTGTAGGATATATCTTGAGTCAGTCTCTTTTGAGATATATAAGAGATTAAACAAAGGAACAGAGGAGAGATCAGGAAGATAGATGACAGGACACATAGAGATCTCCAACAAACCAGAAAGCAGAAGCTGAAGAAACTACAGGACTTTCTTCCAGAGCTGACAGAGAGAGAGGTCTTTCCCTAGAACCAGTGCCCTGAATTTGGACGTCAAGCCTCCTTAACTGTGAGAAATAAATTTGTCTGTTAAACCCATCCACTTGTGGTATTTCTGTTATAGCAGCACTAGAGAACTAAGAGAAGTGGTATCCCTCTTGCATTCTTGATATTGGTTAAGTGTGTCTCTCTCTTTTTCTTTGTAAGTCTGTTTGAAGGCTTATTAAGCTTTCAAAAAAGCCGATTTTGGGTTTAACTGATTTTCTTTTGTTTTTCTATTTTCACTTTCATTGATTTTCTGCTCTTCTTTTTTTCTCTCCTGCTTACTTTGAATTCATTTTGCTCTTCTTTTACTAGTTTCTTGAGGTGGAAGCTTAGATTTTTTTATTTGAGACCTTTCTTTTCTAAGGTAAGCATTTAAAGCTGTAAAATTCCTTGTAAACAGTGCTTTAGCTACACCCCCCCAAATTGTGATGTGTTGAACTGAACAAAAATCAAAATACAATATATGTTCTAATTTCCCCTGAGATCTCATTTTCTCTTTTGCCTCCATGGATTATTTAGAAATACATTTCCAAATGTTTGGAGATTTTTGTTGTTGCTATTATCTTTCTGATAACAAATTCACATTTAATTTTATTATTATCAGAGAACATACTTTGTATTATTTCAGTTCTTTTAAATTTGTTAATATTTTTAAATGATCTAGGGTATTGTCTATCTTGGTGAATATCCCATGTACAGTGAAAAGAATGTATATTCTGCTGTTGTTTCATAGCGTTTTGTATAAATGTCAGTTAGATTCAGTGGATTGATAATGATGTTCAGTTTTTCTGTATCTTTGCTCTTATTTTGTATGCTTGCTCTAATACTCATAAAGGAGTATTGAAATATTCAACCACAATAGTGGATTTTTTCCAGTTCTCCTTTTAGTTCTATGCATTTTTGCATCAAGCATTTTGAAACTATCTTGTTAGGTGTGGTGTCCTAGTGGCCTAATGCCTAAGGCATTTGACCGCTAACCAGAACGTTGGTGGTTCAAACCCACGAGCTGCTCCATGGAGAGAAGATAAAGCAATCTACTTCTGTAAAGATTTACTACCTGGGGAAACCAGTGGGGGTCGCTATGAGTCAGAATTGACTCATTGGCAGAAAGTTTTTGTTTTATTGTTAGCTATACATATTTAGGGAGCTCTGGTGGCGTAGTGCCTAAGGCATTTGACTGCTAACCAGAAGGCTGGTGGTTCAAACCCACCAGCC
>NW_006921667.1:11124758-11143894 GCF_000298275.1 Orycteropus afer afer | reverse complement strand
CCAGCCTTCTGGTGAGCAGTCAAGTGCCTTCGGCACTATGCTCCAGAGCTCCTAGATATCTTATAGGAGACATATATTTTTAATCCATTCTGACTTTATTTTGATTTTTGTTAGTAAGTTTAATTATTTCTTTGTGAATTTTACTGTAATTGTTATGACGTGATTACTTACATTAAACATGTAAGTGTAATGACTGATATTATTTAATTTAAGTATAATTATTTGTGTTAAATGTAGTTCTTAATATGTTTGAATTTAGGTCTGCCATTTTATTACTATTTTTTTCCTTCTGTTTTGCACTCCTCAGTTTTCCCTTTTCTGCCTTTCTTTTTAGATAGAGTTTTTAAAAATATTTATTGAGCTTTTAATTGTATCTCTTTATATATATTTTTTAATGGTTGCTTTAGGGATTACAATGTACATACTTTTCACAGTATTTTATCACTTCAAGTGGGATTTACAAACCTTATCACCATATAGGTTCATTTACAATTCCACTTATATGTTGCAGTTGTCATCTACACACCAGAAAACCCCATCAGTGTCATAATTTTTGCTTTTAACTGTTATAAGTTAAAGAATTTAAGAGGAGAAAAATTGTCTATTGTATTTACCCAAATATTTACTGTATCTGTTGCTATTCTTTCATTCCTCGGGTTCATAGTTAACATTTCTGTTATTAGTTCATTTGTGTCTAAAAGATATATTTTTCTTTAGCAATTCTTTTAGAGTACATCTGCTGGCAAAGTACTGTCTCCATTGTCCTTCACTGAGAATCTCATTCTTGAAGTAATTGCCACTCAATAAGAATTCTGGGTTGATAGTTCTTTTCTTTTACCACTTTAGAAATGTTATTTCCCTGCCTTTCTTTATGGTTTCTGGTGATATATCTACAGTCTTGAGATCATTATTCACCTATACTTAACACATTTTTGCCTGGTAACTTTCAAGATATTTTCTCTGCCTTTAGTTTTCAATGGGAGCTCTGGTGGCATGCCCAGAACATTTGACTGCTAACCAGAAGGCTGGCGGTTCAAACCCACCAGCCATTCCTCAGAAGGAAGGTTGGGCAATCTACTCCTGTAGTGATACTGCCTTGGAAACCCAAGGAGGAGTTGCTGTGAGTTGGATTCCACTCGATGACAGTGAGTTTGGTTTGGTTAGTTTTCAGTAGTTTGGTTATGGTGTCTGGACAAGAATTTCTTTGTTTTTCTTCCTATTTGACATATACTGAACTTCTGTTTTTTGTTTTTGCCAAGTTTGGGAAGTTCTCAACCATTGTTTCTTTAAAAAAAAATTTTAGCATTTTCTTTTTCCTCCTCACATTCAGGGACTTGAATGACACAAATGACAAACATTAGGTTGTTATTGTTATGCAGAATCCTGAGATTATGTTCACTTTTTTTCTTTTTAAAATTTATCTGTCTTCAAATTCACTTACTCTTTCTTCTATCATTTTTATTCAGCTCTCGGATCCTTCCAGTGAAATTTAAATTTTGTAGCTTATGTTTTTAGGTTCTAAAATTTTTTTTGTTTTTGTATCTTCTTTATTGGGGTTGTATTTCATCATTATAATAAGATCATTTTAAAAATATTTATAGTTCCAACATCTGTGTCATCTTGGGGCTGGTGTCTATTGATTGTCTTTTCCATTGTAATGAGGTTTTCAGATTCTTTGTATATCAAGTAATTTTGGATTGTATCCTGGGCAGCTTGTTTAAATCCTGTGGAAAATGTTAAAGTTTTTGTTTTAGCAAGTAGTTGACCTAGTTTGATTTAGGCCACAAGTTCTAACCAGCCTTATGTAGATTGTGGTTCCAATGCCAGTTCCATTTTCAATGCCTTTGCCATCTGGATCTTACTTGCATGTGTGCCTCCCTGTGGTCAATCTGAGACCTGGCCTGTGGCCTACCCCATAGTTCAGTTCTCAGAGCCTTGGGTAAGCTCTTAGAAGAAGATTCATGCATGCCCACATCAGGGGTAAGCCCAGGAGTATATGCACAACTCTGTAAGCTTTTGTGAGCTTCCTCCCTCCTTTCAATGACGTGCATGGCACTCTGGCTCCTAAGGACCCTACTTCCTGGTTGTCTGGATAGAATTCTGGAGTTTTATTTTTCCTGTACTTCGTACAGGAGTTCTGGTGGCGTAGTGCCTAAGGCATTTGACTGCTAACCAGAAGGCTGGCAGTACACACCCACGAGCCACTCCTTGGAAGGAAGATTGGGCAATCTACTGCCATAATGATACCACCTGGGAAACCCAAGGAGGGGTCACTATGAGTTGGAACCAACTTGATGAAAGTGAATTTGGTTTGTTTTTTGTTTTTGGTGGTTGCTTTCAGTGTATTGAAACTTACTGAGTATGGAAGGAGGTTATATATTAATGCTTCTTAAATTTGTAAATAAAACTTTTTGGGAACCTAGAAGTTCTTATGGGAGCTCTGGTAGCATAGTGGCTAAGGCACTTGACTGCTAACCAGAAGGCTGGCGGTTCAAACCCACCAGCCACTCCTCAGAAGGAAGATGGGGCAATCTACTTCCGTAGTGATACTGCCTCGGAAACCCAAGGAGGGGTCGCTATGAGTCGGGTCCGACTCGACGGCACATAACAACAACAACAACAACAGAAGTTCTTACTCTTTTCTCCAGGTTCCAGCTGCCATTATTCATGAAGAGTAGAAAATCGCTTAACAAACGTTTTTTTGTGTTTGTATATATTACTCTTAAGTGGCCTAGGGTTTTCTGAATATGTCTTTGTTTTGTTTAACAATGAAGGAATTTGTGTCATTAAAGTCTCAGAAGCATATTGAGTTAAACATTAGTGTTTTTATTCTTAAATTAAGTCAGTGAAAGGAAGGGTATATCTTAGTTCTGTATTTCTAAAATGAAATATAGTGTTTTATTTAAGGATATCAAAAACTTCTTTCAATAAATTCAGTCACCCAGAAAATAAATGTGTGTTATTATCTACACAGGTTCTCACTGCATTTATCTGGAATTGGTGGCCGTTTTTGGTTATTGGAAAACCAAGCATTTAGAAACAACCTAAGCTTTTATTTTTAAAGGCTTTTGGACAGATATTTTCTGTAAAAACCAGTGTGTGTGTTTTGTTAGTAATTTGTTCATAGTTGCCATGCAATAAATGTTTACTGAAAAAATAAAATTAGCATGGATTAATTTAGTTCTGTTAAAAGATAAAATTATCCTGAAGTATCTTCATAAAATGCTATCTTTCATCAAAGTTCTGGTTATGGAGAGGATTAATTCACAAACAAGCACAGCCACCCATTCCCAAAAGTATATCTTTTTATAATTTTGTATGTTGGAGATAATACTGTCTTTGAAGCCAGATCTGAGCTTTAGGCCTGAACTTGATATTTTCTTGACCTTGAATAAGTTACTTTTTTTTACATGAATTTTCTTATCTATAAAAATAAGGATAATAACTATTTTCCTTACCTAGTGTGGAGCTCTGGTAGCATAGTGGCTAAGGCACTTGACTGCTAACCAGAAAGCTGGTGGTTCAAACCCACCAGCCACTCCTCGGAAGGAAGGTTGGGCAATCCTACTTCTATAGTGATACTGCCTCGGAAACCCAAGGAAGGGTCGCTATGAGTCAGGGCTGACTTGACGGCACATAACAACAACAACAAAAAAAAGTGTTTCTCAAAGTATAAAAAACTCCCTGCTTTCAAGTTGATTCTGACTCATAGTTTCCAAGGTGGTATCTCTATGGAAGTAGATTGCCCGGTCTTCCTTCCGAGGAGTGGCTGGTAGGTTTGAACTGTCAGCCTTCTGGTTAGCAGTCAAATGCCTTGGCACTGTGCCACCAGAGCTTCCTCTCAAAGTGTGGTTTGCATAACTATAGAGGTCTCAGACTTTTTCAGTAGTTTCTGTGAGGGCAGAACTATTTTCATCATCATTTTAATATGTTACAGATAAATGGATTTTTTTTTCCTTCACTATGTTGACATTTGTAATGATAGTGCAAAAGTAGTAGTAGATTTGTTACAAAACTGTACTAGTTGAGTAGTCATCGTACTCTTCACTGCCATGTAGAAAAAATAAATGGCAGTTTTATTTAAGAATGTTTTCAGAGTAGTAGATACTCATTTTATTAAATATCAGCACTTGAGCACATCTTTTTATATTTTTGAAACCAAACACAAAGTTTGCTGCCTTAACTCAAGTGAGAATAAGAGAGAAATACAGAAAAAGTAAGTTGGATTTTATTTCTTACAGGAAGAAAGGAGACAGACAGAATAAATTATCAAAGAACTACCTCCCTGAGCAGAGGGCTTAGGGAGCTTTTATATTTAAGAGGAGAATAATGAGGAAATTATACATATTCATTAAAATTCTGAGATACTAGCGTCATATGAATAAGGTGGCCGGGTCAGATCTTGGCAAGGAAGTTGATGGCAGATTCCTTGCTTCTCTTAGGGGTCTGTCTGGAAACTGATGGCACAGTTTTATCACTTTCCTTATTTTTAGTTCCTTGGCCAAAGTTTTTTAGTTCCTAGAGCTGAACTTATTATGAGATGGGGTGAATACAGAGGTGCATAGCTCATCTCTGCACATGTTTCAGGGCAAGTTCCTAACCTGAGAAAAACAACTTCAGGAAATATTAGCCTCAAAAAAACAGCAGCTAACACGATTAGCCAACTGGATTCATGCCCCTTTCTAATCTTGATCTTTGGGTTTTCCACTAGCACAGCTAAGCCTATTTTTCCCTTCCTGCCTGCATGTCCCCTGCCTGTCTCGATATTATTCTTATGTGAAAAAATGTTTTTTTTTTCTGAATAAAGTACTTCTGTATACTGAAGTATACTACTAGTCTCTAGGAATAACACTTAACGCAGTTTATTGTGTTAACAGAATTAACTCCTTTCTAAATGGAACACACCATTTTTAGTAAAAACAATGACTATAGACATACTGGTGTGTGGTGGTTATGTTTGTGTGTCAACTTGGCTGGGCCTGGTTGAGTGTTTGAGTGGCTGAATGTAGTATTCCCCATGATGAGACTGATAATCAGCTCCATGGTGGACTCTACTTTGAGCCGCTAAGTAGCTGCCTTAGGGATGTGGTCTGCTTCCTGTATATAAGGAGAAGGCTTGGGTAACGGTCTCTAGCTGTGGCATGCTTGAACCCTGCATGTAGCCTGTGTTGTTCTGCAACCTGCTATGCTCTACTGACCTTGGGACTTTCCATGAACTTGAGTTAGTGGCCTGCTGTGTGGTTTGGTAACATTGGGACTGTGCCTTTTTACTTGTCAACCTTGGGCTTGTCAGTCTCAGCAACTAGCAGCTGTCTGAGTGAAGAAAAGCCTCTAGCTTCAGTGGGCCAGGAGCAGGAGGCAGAGCTGAAGCCCAAGACAGAGGGGCTTTTACCCAGCCCCTAGAGCTAGAGCCTGGTACTTTGAACTTGGATGTAAAGCCTCCAAACTGTAAGGGAAAAAACTCCTGTTTGTTAAGGCCATCTCATTTGTGATAGATTCCTGTCAGAGCAGCACTAGATAACCAAAACATGTTGTTACTCAGACTTGGGTATTTGACAAATATTTTCTTGAAAATGAACGGTGTGATCTTGTCAACTCAGGGAAAACCATTGATAATATTTATTGCCCATTGATAAAATTTAACCTTTTCCAGTGAAAGTTAGAATTTTGGAAGATTTGTATCAACTAGTTTGAGCTTTGTCAGCTTTAAGGGGTATTCTGATAGTGCCTAAGGCACTTGACTGCTGACCAGAAGGCTAGCCGTTCAAACCCACCAGCCACTCCTCGGAAGCAAGGTTGGGCAATCTACTTCCATAGTGATACTGCCTCGGCAGCCCGAGGAGGGGTTGCTATGAGTCGGGTCCGACTCGACGGCACATGACAACAACAACAACAACAACTGATCATTGCTCATGTTAACTGTGTAATTTATTTCATCACTATATGATGAAATCTGTCAACATTTGGTAGATAATGAATAACTCAGTGAACCCATAGTTTCCAAAATACTGAAAAACGTATGTTAAAAAATCATTCAAGAGTAAAAGATTGATTAAAAATGGGAGGTAGACCAATGGATTGTAGTGTAACAGAAGACAGAAAATTCATTGATACAATTTAGATTCTACTATATAATTAGCCTTTAAGGAACTATCACTTACAGAGTTTTGGTGTATTATCAAAGACGAATATATCTACAGTTACCTCAAAAAGCTATTAACATACTTCTCCTTTTCCTAACTACTTATCTGTGAGGCCAGGTTTTCTTAATATATACATCAATCAAAATAGCATATTACACTAGATTAACTACCAAAACAACAACTACCAAAACAGATAAAAGAATACAGTGTTTGCTGTCAAGATACAGACATTAAAGAGAGTTTCAAAAACATAATACAATCCCCTTTTCTCAATAACTTTTTCATTTTGGAAAATAGCGAGTTTCCATTAAAAAGTGTTTTTTGTATTAATATCTAACAGGTTAATAACACACCCTTCCCTCACGTATCGACATGATTAAGTTCCAAAGACTAGACTATGTGAAATTGGCATTATGCAAAAATGGAGGATGACCACCACATCCTTACATCATTACATAACTGCCAAATTACATTATATGTAACTACCAAATTGTTTGATTACCTAACTGTCAAATTACATCATTCCATAACTGAAAAACCACTGAGAATCATGGCCCAGCCACACTGACACAAAACTTTTACCATCACAGCCAGCATTACTCCTGCCTCATATGTTGTTGTTGTTATGTGCCGTCAAGTCGGACCCAACTCTTAGCGACCCCTCCTTGGGTTTCCGAGGTGGTATCGCTATGGAAGTAGATTGCCCAACCTTCCTTCCGAGTAGTGGCTGGTGGGTTTGAACCGCCAGCCTTCTGGTTAGCAGTCAAATGCCTTAGGCACTACGCTACCAGAGCTCATATGTTAGCATTCTTTATTGCCAGACATACATTGTTAATGGGCAGACTACCCAGATAAGTAGATTTTTTTGCTATTGTTGTAAATGTGGAATGTTGAATAACGAGATAGTCAATAAATGAGAAGGTGTATTAACTGAATATTTTCTCCTTATTTTTAATTTCTAGTACTGTATATATTTATAGGTAATAACCCAGTGAACAAAAACTCTTTAAATATCCTCAGTAATTTTTAAGATTGCAAAGAGGTCCTCAGACTAGAAAGTTTCAGATTCATTTGTTTTAACCTTCTAGAGTTGAAGGTCAAGTGAATGAATTCTTGTACAGGTCCCCAGTTTATAATGTATTCAGGTTATGATGAACCACACTAAAAATTGCCAGTATATCTGGAATATTGCAGCTTCCTAAGAGGAAATAACAGGAGAATACATATTGGGAATATGGAAAAAAAAAAATCCTGAGTTACATGAACATGCTCATTGGGCTTTTGATCAGGTTAATATGATGGAACTGATGGTTGGAAAAATCATCCATATGGCAAGAACACTGAATTTAGAATTTGATATCGTTGATGTAGGATCACATCATAGATTCATAGATCATGAAGAAGGGAAATTGACAGATCAGGATTTAATGGATTTTGAAAAGGAAAGAAATGCTGAAGAAGAAAGAAATAATGAGAAAGAAGAAGAATAATTTTCAAAAAATTTTACAATGAAAAGGTTAGCTGAAGTTTCTCCTAAACTAAATCAGGGAATTCAGTTACTTGAAAACATGGACTCAAATGCTGATCACTCTGCTAAAGTAATTAGGCAGATTCAGGAAACAGATGTTACTATGACATATGTAAAGAAAAAAAGTACCATACACACAGCTCTCACTAATTTTCTGACAAAAAACACCATCCCCATTCCTAAGGATAATCCTGATGATCCAGAATCTTTTAATAAAGTTTTATGATTTGGGTAAATTTTATGTATGTATGTATAAAAATATATCTGTAAGTTTGTATGTAATGTTTCTAATCACCAGAAACAAAGATTAGATTTATAATGATATTGATAATACAAGGCAATAATAATGAAAACTGGGCGAAAAAAAAAAATACTCAGCTTACATCAGAACCTACTTAATGATGGGTTCATCAGAATATAACCCCATCGTAAGTCTACCTGTATATGAAATCAATTTGTAGGCTTTATAATTGTACATTTTAAAATAACCTGATTTGCTGTTATTTATACTGCTATGCAAGTCCAAATTGGAGTTCTGGAGCAGAGACCTAGAAAGAGCACATTCAACAAATGTTGGCAAAGATGTGGAGAAATTGTAACCCTTATCCCTTCCTGGTGGGAATGCAATGTGGTGCAGTCATTGTGGAAAACTGTGTGGTAGATCCTCAAAAAACTGAAAATAGAACTACTATATGACTCAGCAATGGCACTCCTAGATATAATACCCAAAAGACTTGAAAATAGACTCAAGTAGAGACTTATATACCAACATTTATTGCTGCATTATTCAAAACAGCCAAAAGATAGAAGCCACTTAAATGCCCATGAATGAATGAATGGATAAACAAAATATGGTACATCCATACAATAGAATACTACTACTAGCCAGTAGAGAAATGAAGTCTTAATACAGACTACAATATGGGTGGAGCTTGAAGACATACTGAATGTAATTGGTTAGTCACAAATGAACAAATACTGTATGACCTCATTTATATAAAAAGACAAGAGCAAGCAAATGTATAGAGACCAAATTTTCGTAGTGGTTACCAGGGGTGGAAGGAAAGGGGAGTGGAGGATATTTTCTTACGAAGGACTGAGGTTCGGTTTATGGTGGTGGAAAATTGCATCATGTAAGCATAGAGTTGTATAGCCACTTAATGAAATTACTGTTAATAAATTACCCACCTGTAAAATGTTGGATTGGGTAAAGTTGTGTGATATATTTATAGCAGTGACCAAAAAGAAAAAAAATAGTAGTTGCTGGGGCTGCTTATGTACAACCAAAATCTCATCAATTTGGTTTGGAGATTTAGGGTCATGATTTCATAGACAATGCAGTTTTGTTGTTTTTGTTCTACCTCCTGTTTTGTTGTTTAGTGCCTATAATCTTAAGAGCTCCATGTGACCATTCAAGTTAAACATTTAGTCTGTATTCACCTGGAGCAACAGAAGAAGGAGGAGAATCAGGAATAGGAGGAGAAAATAGAATGTGTGGCTGATTGCCTCCATGCTATGAGACTAGAACTGGAGGGTGCCTGGCTACCATTTCTGAACATTTTGAGCAAACATTCTGATCAGAAAGAGGAAAATGCAGAACAGAATTTTAGTTGTTCATGGACTCCAGAGTTTCTGGAGCCTTGAGGGCTAGATGAACCCTTGAAACTGCTGCCCTGAGATAATTTTATTAAGTGGTAAATTATTGATTTCAGTCAAGGTTTACACAGCAGTTTAGATTCCCATTCAACAGTTTATACACAAATTGTCAACTGTTATTGGTTGCATTCTTCACAGTGTGTGAACATTTTCAGTATTTCCATTCTGATTGTCTATTTCCAGTAATCTAGTTTCCTTTGCCTGAGATAATCTTAAACCTTAAACCTTCAACCAAAGCTGTATCCTGAATTCTTTGTACAGCTGAACAGTAGCTTAGATTAATTAGTAAAAGATAATAATAAATGTATTCCTTGAACATTGTCTTCTTTTAAGATCTGTCTGTATGGGATAAAATTGATAATAGCAACTCAAAAGATTAGACAGAA
Source organism: Orycteropus afer afer (assembly GCF_000298275.1). Lineage (NCBI taxonomy): Eukaryota > Metazoa > Chordata > Mammalia > Tubulidentata > Orycteropodidae > Orycteropus > Orycteropus afer. Next base: position 11,134,181 of record NW_006921667.1, on the reverse strand, counting down.
AACTTAGGGGGCAGTGAGTTTATATTAATGGGGAAGAAACAGCTTGGAGAAGGAGCATAAAATAGAATGGTTGCACATTTTGAATAATATAATAAAAGTCACTGAATTTTACACTGTTAGATTGGTTTATCTTCTGTGTATATTCTGAACAATAATAAAAGTAAAATAAATTATTTAAAAAATGTGTTTGAATTTCTCATCAAAAATAAGAAAGCACATGCATAAATTAATTACTGTTAAGGAACTTGTTAGCTTATAAAGAAGGGGAAAAATTCACATGTAACTCTTCTGTGATACAAACAAGTAAGAAGCAACATGATGGAAGCTTGTTATTGTAACAACTATCTATAGAGGTGCTTAGACCCACAGCAAACGGGGTCCTTCTATTCATGAATATAATCCGTTGCTTTAGTTCAAGTTGCTTTTTTATATTTTAAATTGTTTTATTGTAAAAATATATATAAAAAACATCTTCCACCTCAACATTTTTTACATGTACAATTCAGTGAGTTGAGCATATGCATATTGTGCGTATTACCATTTGTTTCCAAATTGTTCCGTCACCCTTAACCAAAATTCAGTGCTACCTGAACAGTTAATCTTCTTTTCCCCATCTCTCCCACCTCTGATTAAAAAAATCAAACCCATTGCCATTGAGTTGATTCCTACCCATAGCAACCCTATAGGACAGAGTAGAACTACCCACATGGTTTCCAAAGCTGTAATCTTTATGGAAGTAGACTGACAGATCTTTCTCCATGGAGTGATTGGTGGTAACCATTGACAAACTTTGGTCTCTATATTAAATTTGCCAGTTGATATTTCATATGAATGGGATTGTACAATATTTGCTTTTTTGTGACAGATTTATTTCTCAGCATAATGTTTCTGAGGTTCATCCATGTTGGAGCATGCATAAAAACTTTATTTCTCCTACTGGTTGAGTGATATTCCATTGTATGTATAGACCACATTTTGTTTAGCCATTCATCTCTGATGTACATTTAGGTTGTTTCTACCTCTTAGCCTGTGAATAGTGAATAATGCTGCAGAGAAGATTGGTGTACAGGTTTCTGCTTTTAGTTCTTCTAAGTGTAAACCTTGGATTGAAATTACCGGGCCTTAAGGTAGTTCTGTTAACCATTATGCATTCACACTTGGAATGGGTAAAGGTTCCAGTTTTGCCACATCTTCGTCAATACTTACTTTCCTTTTTTTTTTTTTTTAATTTTAATCATAGCTATCCTGGTGAATGTGAAGTAGTATTTCATTGTGGTTTTGATTTGCATCTCTCAAAGAGCTCTGGTGGTGTAGTGCCTAAGGTATTTACTAACCAGAAGGTTGGTGGTTCAAGCCCACTAGCCACTCCACGGAAGGAAAACTGGCCAATCTATTTCCATAAAGATTTACTGCCTCAGAAACCCAATGAGGGTCGCTCAGTGGCAATGGGGTTTTTATTTATTTATTTTGTAATGACTAATGAAAGGAGCTCTGGTGATATAGTGGTTAAGGCATTTGGGTGCTAACCAAAAGGTTGGTGGTTCATACTCACCAGCCACTCCACAGAAGAAAAATGAGACTGTCTGCTTCCATAAAGATTTATAGACTTGGAAACCCAGTGGGGATCGCTCTGAGTCAAAATCATTTCAATGGCAGTAAGCTTGAGAATAATAATGAAGGCACACTGGTGGTGTAGTGCCTAAGAGCTTGCTAACTGAAAGGTCAGCAGATTGAACCCACCAGCTGCTCCGTGGGAGAAAAATAAAGAAGTCTGTTTCTGTAAAGATGATGCCTTGGAAACCCTATAGGGTGATTCTACCCTGTCCTATGAGATCACTATGAGTAGGAATTGACTTGACTGGTGGATTTTTGGGGTTTAATGACTTATGAGAGCCTTGGTGCCACAGTGGTTAAGTGCTTAGCTTCTAACCAAAAGGTTAGCAGTTCTAACCCAGCAGTTACTCCATGAGAGAAAGATGTAGCAGTCTACTTTGATAAATACCTGAAAGTACTTGGAAACTCCATGGGGCAGTTCTACTCTGTCCTGTAGGGTCACGAGGAGTTGGAATCAACTTGACAGCAAGGATTTTTTTTTTTTCCTTTCTTTTATTTAAAGACTAAGGATGTTGAGCATCTTCACATGTGTTTGTTGGACACTTGTGTATCTACTTTGGTGAAATATCTATTCAAGTCCTCTGCTTGTTTTTGATTGAGTTGTTTATCTTTTTGTTAAGTTCAAAAAATTCTTTATATAGTGTAGATATTAAACCTTTATCAGATAAATGGTTTCCAAATTTTTGTCCCAGTCTGTAGGTTGTCTCTTCACTTTGTTGATAAAATTACATGGTGCACAGAAGTTTTCAATTTAGGTGAAATTCAATTGACCTCTTTTATCTTGTCTTGTTCATACTTTTAGCATCATATCTGTGCTTTTTGATATTTGAAGTTGTTCTCATTTTCCTGCAGGTATTGAACAAGATGCAGTGAATACTTTTACTAAGTATATTTCTCCAGATGCTGCTAAACCAATACCAATTACAGAAGTAATGAGAAATGATATCATAGGTAAGCAGTGCTTGAAGCTATGGATAAAAAATTTACTATTTTTGGTTATTTAAATTTTTTATGAACAAAGAATCCAACCTGTCCCTCCTAGTCTGTTTCCAGATTATTATATGTGCTAGTAGCTCCTTTTAAAATTGTCACTTTTCTATGTTGGACCCATATTGTTAGATTTTGAACTGAATAACAACAGCAAGAGCAATATTAATAAGTACTTCTTACGTCCCAGACAATATTTGAAGCACTTTTCTTAGATTAAACTCATTTAATTTTTTTTTTTTTTTTTACTCTTTATTGTGATTTGGGTGAAGGTTTGTAGGGCAAATCAGTTTTCCATTCAACAATTCATACACATTTTGTTTCATGCCATTGATTGCATCCCCACAGTGTAACACCGTTCTTCCCACTTCCTCCCTGTATTTCCATTTTCCATTCCTCCTCCTTTCCTATCCCTTCCTGCCTTCCAAACTTTGTCCTTGGACAAATGCTGCACATTTGATCTCAGATGGTTGATTGATCTAAGTAGGGTGTACCTCTCCAGAATATTGTTCACCTTGTTCACCTATCTATTGTTTGGCTGAAAATTCAGGGTGAATTCAGTTCCAGGCTTGAAGGGTGACTAAGGGTCATAGTCTCAGGGGTTCGAGCAGTCTCTGTCAGACCAGTGAGCCTTGTCTTTTGTGATTTTGAGTTTTGTTTCACATTTTTCTCCCACTCTACCCAAGACTTTGAATGTGATCCCTTTTAGAATGGTTTCTAGTGGTAGCAGGGCACCATCTAGTTCTTGGAGGCTGAGGTTCGTGTAGTCCATTAGTCCTTTGGAATAATTATTTCCTTGCATCTTTGATTTTTCACATGTTCACTCTTCTTTGCTCTGGATGGTGAGAGACCAATAATTGCACCTTAGATGGCTGCTCACAAGCTTTTAAGATGCCAGTTGCTACTTACTGAATTAAGATATAGAACATTTTCTTTATGGACTGCTTTGTGCCAGTTGACCTTTATATCCTCCAACTATGGTCCTGAGCCACCAGGCCTAACACCTCATTCCCTCAAGATGTTTGATAACGGTGGGTGTTGGAGGGCCTGTGGGAGGCCAGGAAGCAAGCCAGTGGGTTTGGAGTGGCTAAGGGAGAGTAGTGATTTGGAGAGGCTGAGGGAGGAAGTGAGCAGAGTGGTTTGGGACAGCTAAGAGAGACAAACTTGTCTATCAATTTGTCATACTGTGGTGGCTATGCCACCGGTGTTTCAAATACCAGCTGGGTTACCAATGGTGGACAGGTTTCAGTGGAGCTTCTAGACTAAGACAGACTCGGAAGAAGGAAGAGGACATCCGCTTCTCAAAGAATTGGCCAGTGAAAACCTTATGAGTAGCAGTGAAACACTGTTTGATTATGATATATCTGGGTGATTTTCTTTGGGGGTTTATTATGTTTACAGTTCACTGAGTTGCTTGAATGCATATCTTTCCACCTTTCAGGATATTAAGGACTTTTTTTCCAATAAATCTTTGACAATTTCCTCTTTTTTTAAAAAAAAAAAATCTGTTTTAGAATTCTGATCCCATATAAGTTATTCCTGTTGATGGTGTCTCATATAATTCTTAGGATTTTTTTTAATTTAATTTTTTCTGATTATTTTTCTCAGAGATTATTATTAAGAAATTTGTCTCCACTCTTGCTAATTCTGTCTTCCATTGGTTCAGTTCTGCTCCTTTGCCCTTTCAACATGTAACTTATTTCTGAGCTCTTAGTACTAATCTGGATTTCTGTTTGCTATTTTTGTATGCCTTCTAATTTTTTTTTTTTTTTTTTGGTCAGCTTTGTTTTTTTGTCAGGGAAAAGACTGTGTAGTCACAGAACTTCTAAATGGTGAGGAAGGTAAGAGAGTTACAAGATAGAATGGACTGTTGTAACAAGTTCTGTACCTCACACCATACAGAAAAACGAACTCCAGATGGATCAAAGACTTAAATCTGAAACCTAAAACTATACAGTTCCTCAAGGAAAATCTAGGGGCAAATTTAACGGCCCTAATATATGGCATAAATAGACTATACAATAGCCAAAAGATGGAAACAACCTGAGGTGTCCATCAACTGAGGAATGGATAACCAAACTATGGTACATACACACAATGGAATACTATGCAACCCTAAAGAATAATGTAGAATCTGCAAAACAGCACATAACGTGGATGAACTTGGAGCACATTATGCTGAGTGAAAGAAGTCAATCACAAAAGGACAAATATTGTATTAGTCCATTATTGTAAAAGTTAAGGAAAGGTTTATCTACAAAACGAAACTTTCTTTGTTGGTTACCAGGGGTGGGAGGGAAGAGGAGGGAAGGCTGTTAGATAGATAGAGATAAGTATTGATTTGGGTGAAGAGAAGGGCAATGTACCAAATGTGAGTGACCAATATGGCAGCAATGAGGATGAGAAAGACATAGAGAGGTACATGGGAGGTACAGACAACAAATATGAACCCTTTTGTACATACAGTACTGCGTTGTCAGTGAAGGCAAGCATGGGTATATGGGTAGACAGATGGGTGAACAGGCTGAATGATTAGGTATGTCTATGATACGGGGAGTGTATCCAAGAACATATATAGGGTTGGCAGACAATGGTCCTGTAAATTTATGTGAATGATCAGAATTCCCAGGTGTATAGTGGAGTTGACAAGGGGCAAGGTTGTGGTCACTGCTTGGTCACAGCCAGCTACCCAGAGGGACCGAGTAGTTGAACCTATGGGCTTGGGACCATAGTCTCAGGGGACATCAAGCTCAACTGGCATAACATAATATACAAAACATTGTTCCACCTCCTACTTTGGCCAGTAGCGACTGGGATCTTAAAAGCTAGCAAGCTGCCATCTAGATGCAATGATGGGTCTCTCCTTATCCAGAGTAAAGAAGAATGAAGAAAACTAAAATTCATGGAAACAATTAGTCCTAGCGACTGGTATACCATCCAGTCTGCAGCCTATACAACGATGAGACCAGAAGAACTAGATGGTGCCCAGCTACCACTGTCATCCACTTGGAAGGGGATCTATGTAGGAGATTCTTGATAGAGAGGGAGAAAAATGTGGAACAAAACTCAAAATCATTTGGAGAGGAAAAAAAAGGGGGGGGGATGAGGTTTCCTGGTCCAATAGAGCCTGGTGGAACCACAGAGACTATGGACCCTAGGTCTGGAATTGAACCCACACCTGTGGTTTCCAGCCAAACAGGCACATGAATTGAACATTTATCTGAGGTAGATACACTCCTTGGAGAGAATAATCATCAAGAAAGAAGTGTTGCCTATGCACAGGAAGACAGCTCAGGGGGCAGGAGTCCATGGAGGGATGGACACTGGGAAGAGGCAACTATGGGGAGGAAGTGGGAGGGGAGCTGTTGCATTGTGGTAAACTATGGTCAATGTCATGAGACAAAGTATATATAAACTGCTGTATGGAAAGTGAATTTGCTCTGTAAATCTTCACCCAAATCACAATAATAATAATAATAATAATAATAATAAAACAGCATCCAAAATTTAATAAGGTATTGTCTAAGAGTACAAACATCTAGCAATACAATGAAGAAAATTAAGAGGACGATAAGCACAAAATTTAGTACTGTTCTCAGAGGGGAAGGAATGGACATAGAGTTACACAGGAAGCTTAAAAGTAGTCCTCTTTTTTCAGCAAAGAAGAATGAAGAAAACCAAAGATTCATGGAAACAATTAATCCAAGTGACTAGTATACCATGTGATCTTCAACCTATATGACTATGAAACCAGAAGAACTAGATGGTGCCCAGCTGCCACTGTCAACCACTCGGAGGGGGATTTATGTAGAAAATCCTGGAAGGAGAGGGAGAACAATGTTCAACAAAACTCAAAATCATTTGGAAAAAAAAAGAAGGGTGGGCCAGGTTTGGTAGTCTGATAGAGCCTGGTGGAACCACTGAGACTATGGCCCCTAGCTGTTTTTCAGTTCTGGAATTGAACCCACTCCTGTGGCTTCCAGCCTAACAAAAGAGAGGCATATGAGGTAATGTTTACACTAGATAGATATATTCCTTAGAGAGATCAATCATGGGAGAAAGAAGGGCTGTTTATGCACAGGGAGACAGCTCAGGGGGCAGGAGTGCATGGAAGGATGGACACAGGGAAGAGGTAACTATTGAGAGGAAGTGGGAGAGGAGCCGTTGCATTGTGGTAAATTGTAGTCAATGTCATGAGACAGAGTGTGTGTGAACTGCTATATGGAAAGTGAATTTGCTCTGTAAACTTTCACCCAAATAACAATTAAAAAAGAAAAAAAAAAAAATTCTCACAACTAGACCAATAAGCAAAATCATGATAAATGGAGAAAAGAATGAAGTTGTCAAGGATTTACTTTTACCTGGATTCACAATCAATGCCCATGGAAGCAGCAGTCAAGAAATAAGAAAATCCATTGCATTGTGTAAATTTGCTGCAAAAGACTTTTTTAAAGTGTTAGAAAGCAAAGATCATATTACTCTGTCAACTAAGGTATGCCTGACCCAAGCCATCGTATTTTCAATCACCTGATAAGTTTGTAAAAGCTGGATAATGACTAAAGAGGACCAAAGAAGAACTGATGCCATTGAATTACAGTGGAGGTGAAGAATATTAAATACACCATGTGCTGTCAGAAGAATGAACAAATTGGTCTTGGATGAAGTATAGCCAGAATTCTCCTTAGAAGCGAGGATGGCTAGACTTCATTTCACAAACTTTGGGCATGTTATCAGGAGAAACCAATCCCTGGAGAAATATATACTTGGTAAAGTAGTGGATCAGCAAAAAAGAGGGAGACTCTCAGTGAGATGGATCGACACAGTGGCTGCAACAATGGGTTCAAACATAGCAACAATTGTGAGGATGGTACAAGACTGGGCAGTGTTTCATTCTATTGTACACAGGGTCACTATGAGTTAGAACTAATTCAATGACACCTAACAAAAATAGCAACTTAGAGGAATATATTTGTTTGACCCAATATACAGATATATTTGTATGTAATATATACATATATTTCCTGAAATGTCATTTGTCCTGACTTTTGTGAAGTATTCTGATTTTTCTGTTCTAGGTTTTTGTTTCTCCTTCAAGAAGGAAGGTTATAGAAGGTTATAGAAGTCCCAACTCACAATTTGAGAAATACTGCCTATATAGTCCAGTAGTTAATGTGTGACTTACAGACTGCCTGGTTTCAAATCCTGGCACTAGTACTACCTTGGACAAACTACTTAGTCTCTTTCTGCTTCATTTTTCTCATTTATAAAATAACTCTAGTTATCCCACTGGGTTCTCCAGAAGATTAAATGAGAAGGTGGCAAACTCAGCAAACAAGCTACCCAAACCCTTTACAATAAAGATGTTATTGTTATGTGCCGTCAAGTCGGCCCCGACTCATAGCGACCCCTCCTTGGGTTTCCGAGACAGTATCACTATGGAGGTAGATCGCCCAACCTTCCTTCTGAGGAGTGGCTGGTGGGTTTGAACTGCCAGCCTTCTGGTTAGCAGTCAAGTGCCTTAGGCACTATGCTACCAGAGTTCCTTACAATAAAGATATGAGAAGCTAAATGAAACAAATATGGATGGTAATCCTAAAACCCTGAGTTTCTAAGGAAAGATAAAATGCTGACTAGAAAAATAATCTTAACGAAAACAGAGAACAAAGGAGTGGTAAACTGCCAACTGAACTGACACAGCTTGGCCAGTTTGAAGTTTTATAAGCAGTATTCCAAATTAGGGCAGGAAGTTGATAATCGGTTCCACTTGCACAGGATTGCATCAGCTCCCACACTAGTAAGTGGTGAACAGAAAGGTGAGATCTTACTCCTCATTTCCCCACATACTCTCAAGTGACCTGAAGTGTAGCCATCTCCCATCTCCATCTACCTTGTCACCAGTGACATACCCAATGCAGTCCCTGCTCTGCCTGTGGTTAGAGATGTACCCTCGGAGATTAGAAGCTCGGCGCACAGCACCCCCATGTTTGGAGGCATGAGCTCTCCATCTCCTTGGGATCATAAAACACACCATCCCAGATCAGGTGCCCCACACCCAGCCACCTCCCAGGCCAGCAGAAATTCTGTCATGGATTGGGTGCTCTGTCCCCAGCCTTGTTTCTGCCACTTTTTCCTGCTTCTTTGTGTGGACTGTGATGGTCTGTTGTCTCCGAGGCATCGTGGCATTGTTGTATTTAGATCTCTGTTAATTGTTTGTGAAGAGCAGTCAAGGGTGATTCTGGCTCTTCTTGGTGGTTTTTTATCATTGGACCATTGGTGGAGAAGGAGGTAGTGCCTCTCAATCAGTAAGTGAAGTTGCAAGAAGTATGGGTGTAGTTGTGTCTTATGGGGACTGTTGTTGTTTCCCACTCAGTTAGATACAAATTACAATTGAATAACCTTCAAAAAACTAAAAGCACATGGACAAAAAGCACACCATGTAATCACACAGGAACAGTAACAAATAAAAGAAAAAATGGAAAAAGAAGAAAAAACAAAAAACCCTGCAATATCTGGGGATAGGGCATTAAGAGAAAAAAAGTAGAGAAGGAGAATAATGAAGGAAAAAGAAAATGGGAAAAATGTAAAAAGAAAAATAAGGAATGGGGTTAACCACAAGCAAAAAGGAGGAAAAAAATACACCTTAAATTAAAACAAAAAAATTCAACCAGGAACAGGGGAATGAAAATAGCTGAAAACTAGGGCCTTGGAGGGGACGATTAAGAATAATAGTAAAAAGGACAAAAATATTAATAATAATAGTTGTTTTAATACAGACCAATACAAGCAAACTAATCACCAGAAAATGAAAGAAAAAAGGAAAAA
>NW_006921667.1:11114020-11124650 GCF_000298275.1 Orycteropus afer afer | reverse complement strand
TGTGATGGAGTTCCTGTGGGCTGAGAAGGTAGGTGGGAGTGGGGCATGGTCCTACCTCTGTTCACCAAGCGGGTGTGGGGTCTAAGAGTAACAAGAGGAATATCGTACCTTTTCAATCTTGCAGGTCCGGAGAGTTCTTGGGGTTGCTGGAAAGCAGAACGTGTTCTTAAGCCCCAGGAATCTGTGAGAGCACTGTCTCTTTAAACATCCAAAATAGTCAAGCTGCTTTTAGATCTTCAAAATGGCGGTGCCCTCTGGACCAGCAAAAGTCCATAGCTCAGCCTGCCTTTCTCTTCACCTTCTCCGTTTATTCCCGAGCCACCAGAGCAGTCCTCCGTGCAGTCCCTGGCTTGAGCAGGGCTGATTTTTAGGTTAATTCTTAAGTCCTACCAGCACTTGGGAATCTCCAAGCCATCTGTGCCATCAGGATCACTCAGGATCGCTGCCAGACCGCAGCTCCGTCTGTCTCCTTTTTTGGTATTTTCACGCAAATTCTTCTGCTAGTTTGGGTTTAGTTCACTTTTATATCCTTCCCTTCAGGGCTCAGGGGTCCAGGATTATCTTCTGTGTCTGTGTTAATTGGTTTCCCTTTTCTTTGTTGAAGAGGGTCTGTGCAGTCTTTCTGCCTAGTCCTCCATCTTGCTGGAACTCTCTAGTTGTAAGAATTTTCTTCTTTCCATTGAGGTATAATCCATACTGAAAGGTATCATATCTGATCTTCAACAATAAGTGCTTCAAGTCCTTTGCTTTCAGCAAGCAAAATTGCATCATCTACATATTGCAAGTTGTTAATGATTCCTCTTCTGATCCTGATTCTGGGTTGTTCTTCATGTAGTACAGCTTCTTGGATTATTTGCTCAGCATACAGATGGAACAAGTATTGTGATAGACTCCAACCCTGATGCACATCTTTCCTGATTTTAAATCCCACAGTATTTCCTTTTCTGTTTGAATGAGTGCCTGCCTCTTGGTTTATGTACAGGTTCCTCATTTTGTGGAATTTCCATCGTTTGCGGTGTCATCTGTAGTTTGATATTATCTGCACACTCGAATGCCTCTGCATAGTCAATAAAACACAGGTAAACGTCTTTCTGGTATTCTCTGCTTTCAGCCAAGATCCATCAGCCATGATATCCCTTGTTCCTCATCCTCTTCTGAATCCAACTTCAATTCTTGGCATTTCCCTCTCTGTGTACTGCTGCAACCATTTATTAATTACCTTCAGCAAAATTTTGCTTGCTGTGATATTAATGACATTGTTTAGGTTTCTGCATTCTGTTGGATCACCTTTCTTGGGAATTGCATAAATATGAATCTCTTCCAGTCTTTTTGGCCAAGTAGCTGCCTTCTAAATTTCTTGCCATTGGATGAGTGAGTGCTTCCAGTATTACATCCATTTACTGAAACATCTTACTTGATACTCCATCAATTTCTGAAGGCTTTTTTTTTCACCAGTGCTTTCAATGCAGCTTGAACTTCTTCCTTCAGTACCATCAATTCTTGATCATATGCTATTCCAGAAACGGCTGAACATTGATCAGTTCTTGCTAGTACAGTGACTTTGTGTATTCCTTCCAGCTTTCCTTGGTGCATCCTGCATTGTTCATTGTTTTGCCCATGAATTCTTCAGTATTGCAACTTGAATTTTTCTTCAGTTCTTTCAGCTTGAGAAATGCCAAGCATGTTCTTCCCTTTTAGTTTTCTAACTCCAGGTCTTTGCACATTTCATTATATTACTTTACTTTGTTTTGTCGAACTACCCTTTGAAATATTCTTCTCACCTCTTTTATGTCATCATTTCTTCTTCTTTGCTTTAGTTCCTCTACATTCAAGAACAAATTTTATTGTGTCTTCTGCTGTCCACTTTGGTCATTTCTTTCTTTCCTGTCTTTTTTATTACCTTTTGCTTTCTTCATGTATTATGTCCTTGATGTCATCCCACAACACGTCTGGTCTTGATCATTTGTGTCAAATCTTGAGTGTCTCTCTAAATTCAGGTGGTATGTGTTCAAGGTTGTACCCTAGCTCTCCTGGAGTTGTTTTAATTTTCTTTGCCTTCAAGTTGAACTTGCATATTTCGTGAGCAGTTGATGCTCAGCTCTGCAGTTTACCCCTGGCCTTATTGTGACTGATGAGAATGAGCTTCTCCTTCATCTCTTTCCACAGATGTAGTCAGTTTGAGTCCTGTGTATTATCTGGTGAGGTCCCCATGTATAGTCACCATTCAGTTGTTGGAAAAAGTGTTTCCAATGAATAGGTTGTTGCTTTTTGCAAAATTCAATTATGTGATCTTCAGCATTGTTTCTGTCACCAGGGCCGTGTTTTCTGATTATTGATCCTTCTTTCCAACTCTCACATTCTAATCACCAGTAATTATCTTGATTGTATGTTTGATATATTTCAGACTGCAGATGTTGGTAAAACTCTTCAGTTTCTTCATCTTTGGCATTAGTGGTTGGTGCATAAATTGGAATAATAATCATATTAATTGGTCTTCTTTGCAGGTGTATGGATATTATCCTATTGTTTTCAGCATTCTATTTCAGGCTAGTTCTTGAAATATTCTTTTTAATAATGATTGAAACACCACTCCTTCAATTTGTCATTCTAAGATTGGTAAAACATGATTTGCTGATTCAAAATGGCCGGTACCAGTCCATTTCAGCTCCCTGATGCCTAGAGTATTGATCTTTATGCATTCCATTTCATTTTTGATGGCCAACTTTCCTACAGTTATCCTTTGTACATTCCACATTCCAATTATCAGTGTATTTTTGTAACTGTTTTCTTCTGATTTTGAGTCATGTCACATCAGTAAATGAAGGCCCCAAACACTTTATTCCATTAAGGTCGACTCTACTTTGATAAAGCAGCTGTTCTTCCATTGTATCTTGAGTGCCTTGCATCCTGAAGGGCTCATCTTCTGTCACTATATCAGACAGTGTTCTGCTGATATTCATACGGTTTTCACTAGTTTTTTTAAAAGTAGATTGCCATATCCTTCTTCCTAACCTTAGTGTGGGAGCTCCTCTGAAACCTGTTCCATAATTAAAACCTGTCTGTTATGGGAAGGTTGGGCAATCTACTTCCATAGCAATACTGCCTCGGCAACCCAAGGAGGGGTCACTATAAGTCGGGTCCGACTCGATGGCACATCATAACAACAACAACTTCCTTGTATTTGAAATACCAGTGGTGAAACTTGCAGCATCATTGCAACGTGCAAGCCACCACAGTATGAGAAGCTGACGTGTGGTGGATTTCCCTATAGGTCATAGAAGAAAGCTTGAAAGTTTATAGTATGTTCCAACTGAAAGAACTTACAGTCAGAAAACCAGACCAGTTGCTGTCAAGTCCATTCCAGTTCATGGCGACTGTGTGCAGAGAAGTGTGCCCAATAGGGTTCAAGATTGTGACCTTTCAGAAGCAAACTTCAGGCCTGAAAGACCTTAGCTGTGCCTGTATTCACACTATTTCATTTATTCATTTATCAAATAATTTATTATATTCCCAGCAAGTATTAGCATTACGTTTTGCATTTTTAAGTCATCAGAATTTTAGTACTTTTCATTTATGAAATAAAGCCTCTCACTCCACTTACAGCAGATTCTTTTCAGTGTGGGGCTATGTTCTTAAAACACTTTTGAGAGTTCACGGGTGCTAGATGACTTGTGGCCTTTTCAGTCCTTACTGCAGGTCCTTGTAATTCATCATTATTAAAGACAGCAAAACCCTTCTAGTTTTGGTTGTTCTTAAACTGGCCATTTGTCTCTTCCAGTTCTAGAATTCCAGTTACATGTAGGTTATTCCCTTTGATGGTATACCACATGAACCTTAGGCTTTCTTCATTTTGTTTTGGTCTTTGTTTTTTGATTGATTCTTTTCCAAAGAAGTATTGAGGTATTTGTCTTCAGTCTCACTCATTGTGTCTTCTGTTGATTGAATTCTACTCCTTTGCCTGTTCAATGTGTTACCTATTTCTGAGAATTTAGTATTAATCTTCTGGATTTCTGTCTGTCAATTTTTTATCATTTCCAGTTTTTCATTTATTTTGCCATTTTGTTGTTATATTGTCTTCTGAAATCGTTCTAGGGTTTTGTTGTGTTTACTCAATTTTGTCAGCGTTATCCTTGCTCTGTCTCTCAATCTGTTGAAGGTACCTAAATATAATTCTTTTGACTTCCTTATCAGGGAGTTCCAGTACTGCTGTTTCCTCAGGGATTTGTTCTGGCTCTGTATCCTGGTCCCTTGTTTCTACTGCTTTATCTTGTTTCTTTGTGTGGACTGTAATGGTCTGCTGTCTCTGAGACATTGTGATGTTTTTGTGTTTATATTTAACTGGGGATTTTATGTTGGAGTGATTCACCCAAGATTTTTGTTTTCTTTGGATGCATCTGAGTAAGCAGGGTACCATGCTCCTCTGTTTGCTAGTTGGTAGCACTCTATACTCACTACTTGCCTCCTTTCCAGTCGTTAGTCTCCTGTGTGTGCTGTCTTTGGCAAGTGGAGCCTATTCTTAGGTCCCTGAAATCTGAACGAGAATGTTGTCATTTTAAATATCCAAAATGGCCACTGCCTGTAAGCATTCAAAATGGCTGTGCCCTCCAGACAGCTGAAAGTCCACAGCTCAGTTTGTCTCCTTCTTTGATGTTTCCCTTTTCATTTGTCAGCTACCCATGCAGCAGTCTGTGCAGCCCTTGATGAGCAGGGCCAATTTTTAGGATAATTCTCAGGTCCTAACACCACTTAGAAATATTCAGGTTGTCTGTGCTGTCAGGATAGCTGACAGTCCACAGCTCTGTTTGTCTCCTTATTCACTGTTTTAATTCAGGTTCTTCTACTGTGCTTCCTTTCAAAGCTCAGGGCTCCAGATTACCTTCTATATCTGTGTCAATTGGTTTCTTTTTTCTTTATTGAAGAGGGTCTGTGTTCCTTGTCTGTCTATTCCACCATCTTACTGGAAGTCCTCTGGCCCACCATTCTTTACAGTGAATGTTTGTTATCTATTTTGGTGCTCCTCAGATGCTGCCCTGATTGTTTCCCTTTTCTTTCTCCTACATAGATAGCCTACCTTTAACACAAAGGACTTGTGGCTGTTGGTGCTTTTTCCCCATCTGCTTGTGTTTGGGGACTTATAGGAAATACTTGCACTTAATTTTATTGCAAATGTTGTCACAGGATTTCGGTTTTGCTATCTGGTTGCTGTGTCTATTTTATGTGAGAATTTTTGCCACTATCTTTCAGAATTCTCCAGACAAATTTTTCCTAGTAATGGGAGTGGGATGGTCCTAATTTGAGGAATTGATTGGCTACTTACTCCTTTGAGGGTCTGTTTGTACCAATTAATACCAAAATGTCTGGGATAGAGGAATGAGAAAGGACTTTTGAGCCAAAATAAAATATTTTGAAATGAAATGTCATTGCAATTTTATTTTTCCTTTGCTTAAACTTTATCCAGTTAAGGATGTAATCTGATGAAGAGAAGAATATCTGAAGGGTGAAACTGATAACATTTAAAAAAAAGTGGTCTAAAATTTAGGCAAGTCACCTTTGCTCTTTGAAGCTCATTCTAAACCCTGCCTTAATTATTTATCCCCTTTTGTGGTTGGAAGATTTTAATATAGCTGTACTTCTAAGTAAGTTACAGTTCAGAGATGCCTCCACTTTAGCTATTATTGTATATCTAACCTACCTAGTTTTATTATAAATGTTTTCTATGGTTTTTTGGTATACCTTTGTGGAGATTCAGAATTATCCAAAAACACTACTAGGAGCTCTGGTGGCATAGTACCAAAGTCATTTGATTGTTAACCAGAAGGCTGGCAGTTCAAACCTACCAGACGCTCTTCAGAAGGAAGACTGGGCTGTCTCCTTCCATTGAGATACCACCTCACAAACCCAAGGAGGGGTCACTATAAGTCAAAGCAACTCATCGGCACAGTATGATTCTACTGGGAACTCTGGTGGTGTAGTACCTAAGGCATTTGACTGCTGACCAGAAGTCTGGTTCAAACCCACCAGCCACTGCTGGGAATGAAGACTGGACAGACTACTTCTGTAGAGATACCACTTTGGAAACCCAAGGAGGGCTTGCTATCAGTTGGAGTCAACTTGACAGCAGTGAGTTTGGTTTTTGTTTTTTTATGACTCTACTGCCTTCTCCATCTTCCACATATCCTTGAAGTGATAGGGTTTTTAAAAATATTTCAAAGATACAGGTGACAGGATTTGCTGGTGGTTTGGAAGTAGATGGTTTAAAAGGGCAAAAAAAATTAAGTATGACTCCATTTTTTTTTTCCTGAGTAGCTAGAAGAGTGGAGTGACCATTTATAAGATGAGGAAGATTATGAGAGTAATGGTTTTAGGGAAAATCATGAGTGGTTTTAGATATACAAATGATGAATGTTGAATAGGCAGTTGGACACCCAAGTTAGGAGTTAGTAAGAGAGGTCCAGGTTGGAGATGGTGTTTGGAAATCATTAGCATATAGGTAATTTTAGAGCTGGGAGTCAGAATGAGATTACATTGGGAGCGAGTGTGATGAGGGAAGACAAAAGGTCTAAGAACTGGGTTCTAGGGCATCCTTAACATTTGGAAGTTTAGCAGAAAAAGAAGAGCTAGCAAAGGAGACATAGAAATAATGGCCAGGGATGTAGGCCCTCTTACATCAACTATATTTAGAGAGTAGTTTTTCTGGAAGTCAAGTGAAAAAAATGTTTCTAGAAGGAAGGGAGTGATCAAAGATTAAATAATACTGATAGGTTAAGTAAGATGAAGACTAGGAATCAAACTGATTAACAACCCAGTGAACACTGATCATCTTAATTATAGTGGGCTATTTGAGATAAAAATCTAATTGAAGGAGTGGGAAGAGAATAGGAAGAGGAGTGGAAGCATCACGTATAGACAACTCTGAGATATTTTGCTCTGAAGGTGAACTGGAAGAGGATGTAAAGCAAAAGGACAGTGGGTTTTGGTTTTATTTTTAACAGAAGAGATAAAGCATACAAACATGGCTTCAATATGCTGATGAGAATGAGGCAGTAGAGAAGGAAAAGTTCATGCAGAAAGGGGGAGGGCAATTGCTGTGTTGTGTTGTTAGGTGCCGTCGAGTCATTTCCGACTCATAGCGACCCCACTCACAGCAGAATGAAACACTGCCCGATCCCGTGCCAGCTCCATGAGCCTTGCTATACTTGAGCTCATTGTCCCAGCCAAAATGTCAGTCCATCTCATTGAAGGCCTTCCCCTCTTTAGTTGACCCTCCACCTTACCAAGAATGACATCCTTCTCCAGGGAATGGTCCCTTATGATAACATGACCAAAGTAGGTGAGGTGATGTGTGGCCATTCTTGCTTCCAAGGAGCATTTTTTTTTTAACTTTCTTCAGGACAGATCTGTTAGTTCTTTTAGCAGTCCATGGTACTTTCAGGATTCTTCTTCACCAGCACGCCAAATCACAAGCATCAACTCTTCTTCAGTCTTCCTTATTCATTTTCTAGCTCTCACATGCATACGAGGCGATTGGAAATATCATGATCTGTGTCAGGTGGGCCTTAGTCCTCAAGGAGACATCCTTGCTCCTTAGCACTTGAAAGAGTTCCTTCATGGCCAACCTACCCAGTGCTACATGTCGTCTAATGTCCTGACTGGTGCTTCCATTGGCATTGATTGTAGAACCAAGCAATGTGAATTCTCGGACACCCTCAGTCTTTTCTCCATTTATCGTGATGCTGCTTATTGGTGCAGGTGTGAGGATTTTTGTTTTCTTTATATTGAGATGTAATCCATACTGCAGACTCTATTCTTCAATCGTCATCAGTAAATGCCTCAAGTCATCCTCACTTTTCAGCAGGCAAAGTTGTATCATCAACGTATCTCAGGTTGTTAATGATTCTTCCTCCAATCCTGGTGCCATGTTTTTCTTCATATAGTCCAGCTTCTCGGATTATTTCCTCAGCATATAGATTGAATAAGTGTGCGGAAAGGATACAACCCTGACACACTCCCTTCTTGATTTTAAACCATGTAATGACCCCTTGTTCCGTTTGAAGGACAGCCTCCTGGTCAATGTACAGGTTCCTCATGAGTACAATCTAGTGTTTGGGAATTCCCATTCTTCTCAATGTTATTCATAATTTGTCATGATCAACACAATCAAATGCCTTTGAATAGTCAATAGAACACAAGTAAACATCTTTCTGGTATTATTTGCCTTGAGCCAAGAGCCATCTGACAGCAGCTATTATGTTTCTTATTCCACGTCCTCTTCTGAATCCAGCTTGCACCTCTGGAAGTTCTCTTGTCAATATACTGCTGCAACCATTTTTGAATTATCTTCAGTAAGATCTTACTTGCGTACAATATTAATGATATTGTTCGATAATTTCCACATTCTGTGGGATCATCTTTCTTTGGAATGGGTACAAATATGGCTCTATTCTAGTCAGTTGGCTAGGTAGCTGTCTTCCAAATCTCTTGGAGTGAGTGCCTCCAATGGGACATCCGTTTGTTGAAATATCTCAGTGGGTATTCCTTCAATTCCTGGAGCCTTATTCTTCGCCAATTCCTTCATTGCAGCTTCGACTTTCTCCTCCAGTACCATTGGTTCTAGATCATATGCAGTTGCTGTAGGAGAGATGATCAAGGAGGGGGGACAGTTCCAGGGGAGCTTTGAGGAGGCTCAAAGATTGTGTCCAGTGCTCAGAAAAAGAGTTGCTCAGAGGGAAGAGAGGATAGTTCATCTTAGTAACAGGAGAGAATGCAGAATGTTGGTAAAGATGTAGGTTAAGTTGTTAGATGATGTAGAAGATGATGGATAAAATTTTAATTGCTGGAGTTCCGGTAAGATGGTAGAATAGGCAGAAAGACTGCACAGCTCCTCTTCAACAAAGAAAAGGGGAACCAATTAACACAGACACAGAAAATAATCCTGGACCCCTGAGCCTTGAAGGGAAGGATATAGAAGTGGACTAAACCCCAACTAGCAGAAGAATTTGCATGAAAATACCAAAAAAGGACACATACGGAGCTGCGGTCTGGCAGCGATCCTGAGCAAGCCTGATGTCATGGCACAGACAGCTTGAAGAGTGCCAAGTGGTGGTAGGACCTAAGAATTAACCTAAAAATCAGCCCTGCTAGTCAGGCACTGCATGGAGGACTACTCTGGTGGCTGCAGAATAAAAGACGAAGCAGCAGCGAAGAGAAAGGCGGGCTCAGCTGTGGACTTTTGCCTGTCTGGAGGGGGCAGCCATTTTGAATGTTTATGAGCAGCTTAACCATTTTGGATATTTAAAGCGACAGCGCTCTCCCAAATTCCACGGCCTTAAGAACAGGTTCTACTTGCCAGTAACCCCAAGGACACTCCAGACCCGGACGATTGAAAAGGTGCGACATTCCTCTTGTTACACTTATACCCCACACCTGCTTGGTGAACGGAGGTGCAGCCATCCACTACTCCCACCCACCTTCTGGGCCCGCAGGAACTCCATCCCAGGTTGTGTACTTAGATGGAGCCTGGGTGCCCTACCCTGCCCACCCTTGATTTTTTTCTTTTGTTTTCTTTTGTTACTTTTATTTTTTTATTATTTTTTTTTCCTCTTTCTTTTTACTGGTTTTTAGTATGCTTGTTTTTGTCTGTTTTAAAACTACTATTATTATTAATACTATTGTCCTTTTTACTAATATTCTTTATTCTTCCCCTCCCAGGTCCTAGTTTTCAGCTTTTTTTCTTTTCCCTGTTTCTGGCTGCAAAAATTTTTATTTTTATTTTTATTTGTTTCTCATGGTTAACCCTATTCCTTGTTTCTCTTTTTGCATTTTTCCTATTTTTTCTTCATTATTCTCACTCTCTACCTTTTTTCTTTTATTGCCCTATCCCCAGATATTGCAGGTTTTCTTGTTTTTTTTTCTTCTTCTTTTTCCCTTTTTTCTTTTTTTGGTTACTGTTCCTGTGTGATTACATGGTGTATTTTTTGTCCATGTGCTTTTAGTTTTTTGATCATTATTCAATTGTAGTTTTTGTCTGACTGAGTGGGAAACAGCAACAGTCCCCATAAGACACAACTATATCCACACCTCCTACAACTTCACTTACTGAATGAGATTCACCACCTCCTTCTCCACCAATGGGACAACAATAAAAAACCAACAAGAAGAGCCTGAATCACCCTTGGCTACTCTTCACAAACAGTTAACAGAGATTTAAGTACAACAAAGCCATGATGTCTCAGAGACAACAGGCCATCTCAGTCCATACAAAGAAGCAAGATAAAATGGTAGAAACAAAAGAGCAGGATACAGACACAGTACACATCCTCGAGGAAGAAGCAGCATTGGCACTCTCTGGTAAGGAATTAAAAACATTTATATTTAGGTATCTTCAAAGGATTGAGAGACAGACCAAAGAAAACACAGAAAAAACCCTAAAAGAATTTTGGAAGAAAATACAAAAACAAATGACAAAATTAAATGAAAAATTAGAAATGATTCTAAATCTACAGTTAGAAATCCAGAAGATTAACACTAAATTGTCAGATATAGATAACACATTGGAAAGACAAAGGAGCAGAATTGAGGCAATGGAAGACAGAATTAAAGAGATTGAAGACAAATACTTGAATACTTCTTT
>NW_006921667.1:11099182-11112282 GCF_000298275.1 Orycteropus afer afer | reverse complement strand
AAGATCAACAGAAAAAGAGTAAACACAATGAAACTGAACAACGCCCTCCTTAGAAAGACTGGGTAAGTGAAGAAATAAAAATTGAAATTCAAAAATTCCTTGAATCAAACAAGAATGAAAACACAACATACCAAAATCTTTGAGACGCAGCAAATGCAGTGACAGAGGCCAATTTAGAGCAATTAATGCACACATGAAAAAAGTAAAAAAAAGCCAGAATCAAGATTTTAAACCAACTTTCCAACAATTAGCAAAAAAAAAACAGCAAGAAAGGCCTACAGTCACCAGAAGAAAGGAAATAATCAAGATTCGAGGAGAAATCAATGAGACAGAAACTAGAAGGGCAATAAAAATAATCAGCAAGACCAGAAGTTGGTTTTTTGAAAAGATCATTAAAATTGACAAACCACTGGCAAATTTAACAAAGGAAAAGAGGGAGAAGATACAAATAACACGAATAAGAAACTAAGTGGATGACATTGCAACAGAATCAACTGAAATAAAAAGGATAATATGAAGAACTGTACTCCAGCAAATTTGAAAATCTGGAAGAAATGGACAGATTTCTAGAAACACACCACTTACCTAAACTAACAGACTGATGGTGAAAAGTTGAACAGGTCCATCACAAAAGAAGAAATTGAACAGGTCATCCAAAAATTACCAACTAAAAAAAGTCATGGCCCAGATGGTTTCACCAGAGAATTCTACAAAACATTCAGAGAAGAACTGATATCAGTCCCAAAACATAGAGAAGGATAGAATCCTCCCTAACGCATCTTATGAAGAAAGCATAACCTTAATACCAAAACCAAGCAAAGACATCACTCAAAAGGAAAATTACAGACCAATATCCCTCATCTATGAATACAGATGCAAAAATTTTCAGTAAAATCCTAGCTGATAGCATGGAAGCCCCACCCCCTCACTCTTGGTTAGTGGCTATGGCTCCATCCCACTAGCTTACATGAACGAGCAGCCCCACACTCCAGAAGCAAGTTGGTAAAGGCCTGGCTCTTTGAAACGTAGGCCATGGTCCTACCCTTTCAGGCTGAGGCAGCTCTGCTTAAGTTTCCTTGGTCTTCACTTCTGCTGATTAATGACAAAGGCAACCCACTCTGGCATCAGGATTGGAGGAAGAATCATTAACAACCTCAGATACACAGATGATACAACTTTGCTTGCTGAAAGTGAGTATGACTTGCGGCACTTACTGATGAAGATTGAGGAACACAGTCTGCAGTATGAATTACATCTCAGTATAAAGAAAACAAAAATCCTCACAATTGGATCAATAAGCAGCATCACGATAAATGGAGAAAAGATTGAGGTTGTCAAAGAATTCACGTTGCTTGGTTCTACAATTGAGGCCAATGGAAGCAGCAGTCAGGACATTAGACGACGTGTAGCACGGGGCAGGTCAGCTGCAAAGGAACTTTTTCAGGTGCTGAGGAGCAAGGATGTCCCCTTGAGGACTAAGGTGCGCCTGACACAAGCCATATTTCCAGTTGCCTTGTATGCATGTGAGAGCTGGACAATGAATAAGGAAGATCGAAGAAGAGTTGATGCTTTTGAATTTTGGTGCTGGTGAAGAATGCTGAAGGTACCATGGACTGCCTACAGAACTAACAGATCTGTCCTGGAGGAAGTGCAGCTGAGATGCTCCTTGGAAGCGAGGATGGCCAGACTTCGTTTCACCTACTTTGGTCATGTTGTCAGAGGGGACCATTCCCTGGAGAAGGATGTCATGCTTGGTAAGGTGTAGGGTCGTCGAAAGAGGGGAAGACCTTCTCGAGATGGATTGACACAGTGGCTGTGACAATGGGCTCAAGTATAGCAAGGCTCTTGGAGCTGGTGTGGGATTGGGCAGTGTTAAGTTCTGCTGTGCATGGGGTCGCTATGAGTCGGAGACGACGGCACCTGATAACAACAACAACAATATATGGCATAGGAGATCTGGTAGTGTAGTGCCTAGGGCACTTGACTGCTAACCAGACGGCTGGATGTTCAAACCTACCAGTCACTCCTCAGAAGGAAGATGGGGTGATCTACTTCCATAGTGATACTTCCTTGGAAACCCAAGGAGGGGTTGCTGTGAGTCAGGTCTGACTTGACGGCCCATAACAACAACAACAATATGTGGCATAAATAGACTATCAAGCGTAACCCATAATGCACAAACAGCAGAAGAGAAACCAGATGATTGGGACCTCCTAAAAATTAAATTTTTATGTGTTTCCAAGGACTTCTCCAAAAGAGTCAAAAGAGAACCTACAGGTTGGGGAAAAATATTCAGCAATGACATATCTGACAAGGGACTTACCTCTAGAATTTATAGAAAACTCCAACACCTCAATAACAAAAATGCAGTCCATTCAAAAAATGGGCAAAAGACATGAATAGACACTTCACCAAGGATGATACTCAAGCGGCCAACAAACATATGAAGAAATGCTCACAATCATTTGCTATTAGAGAGATGCAAATCAAAACAATAATGAGATACCATCTTGCTCTGGCACTGGCAGCAAAGTTCAACATGACAGAAATTAACAAATGCTGGCGAGAATGTGGAGAGATTAGGACTCTCATACACTGCTGGTGGGACTGTAAAATGTTACAACCACTGTGGAAAGCATTATGGTGATTCTTTAAAAAGTTGGAATTAGAAATACCATTTGACCCAACTATTCCATTATTATGTGTATATCTTAAAGAAGTGAGAACCGTAAGAAGAACAGACGTATGCACACCCATGTTCATCAGATACAGCACTATTTACAGTAGCGAAAAGATGGCAACAACCTAGGTCTCCACCAACTGAGGAATGGATAACCAAACTATGGTACATACACACAATGGAATACTACGCAATGCTAAGGAATAATGTAGAATCTGCAAAACACCATATAACATCAATGAACTTGGAGGACATTATGCTGAGTGAAATAAGTTAACCACAAAAGGACAAATATTGTGTTAGTCTGTTATTGTAAAAGTCAAGGAAAGGTTTATCTATGGAAGGAAATTTTCTTTGTTGGTTACCAGGGGTGGGAGGGGAGGAGGGGGAACAGTGTTAGATAGAGATAAGTATTGATTTGGGTGAAGAGAATGGCATTGTACCAAATGTGAGTGATTAATATGTTGTCATTGAGGAAGAGAAAGAGAGAGGTATGTGGGAAGTACAAAAAACAAAGATGAACCCTTTTGCACATACTGCATTGTCAGTGAAGACAAACATGGGTATATGGGTGGACAGGCTTAACTAGTAGGTATGTCTATTAAGTGAGGAGTGTACCCAAGAACATGTATCGGGTTTGCAGACAATGGCCATGTAAGTTTATGTGTAAGATCTGAATTCCCAGGTGTATAGTAGAGCTGACAAGGGGCAAGGTTGTAGTCACTGCTTGGTCACAGCCAGCTACCCAGAGGAACCGAGTAGTTAAACCTGTGGGCTCGGGATCATAGTCACAGGGGACATCAAGCTCAATTGGCATAGCATACCACAGAAATCATTGTTCTACCTCCTACTTTGGCAAGTAGTGACTAGAATCTTAAAAGCTTGCAAGCTGCCATTTAGATGCAATGATGCTTCTCTCCTCATCCAGAGCAAAGAAGAATTAAGGAAACCAAACATTCATGGAAACAATTAGTCCTAGTGCCTGGTATACCATGTGATCTGCAGCCTATACGACTATGAGACCATAAGAACTAGATGGTGCCCGACTACCAACGTCAACCACTTGGAATGTATGTAGGAGATCCTTGAAAGAGAGGGAGAACAATGTGGAACAAAACTCAAAATCATTTGGAGAAAAAAAGGGGGGAGGCCAGATTTGCTGGTCTGATAGAGCCTGGTGGAACCACTGAGACTGTGTCCCCCAGCTGCCCATCAGGTCTGGAATTGAACTCACACCTGTGGCTTCCAGCCAAACAAAAGACAGGCATAGGAGTTGTACATATAACTGAGGTGGATACACTCATTGTAGAGAACAATCATGGGAGAAAGAAGGGCTGCTGATGAGCAGGGAGACAGCTCCAGGGTCAGGAGTACATGGAGGGATGGATACAGTGAAGAGGTAACTATTGGGAGGAAATGGGAGGGGAGCTGTTGCATTGTGGTAAATTGTAGTCAGTATCATGAGACAGTGTGTGTGAACTGCTGTATGGAAAGTGAATTAGCTCTAAATTTTCACCCAAATCACAATTAAAAAAATTTTTTTTAATCGCTTCTGTTTTCTCAGTGAAGAAGCAAAGTCATCACCAAAAGAATAGGAGAAAGGTATTAGACATCTAAGGAGAGAGGGGAAGATGTGATATGTATTATCTAGGAAAATAAGAGAGTAAATGGACCAGGAAAATGAAGTACAACATGTGGGTTTCTTTACGGTCCCACTAACATCATGAATTTAAAGTGGTTGTATGTTTTCTCCAGCCATGTTTAGCAACTATTTTAACAGCTAATGGATGTGCTATAATGTATTTAGACATTCTGTTTTAGAACAGTATATTTTAAAAGGAAAAAAAAAAAAATTTAATTGTGATTTGGGTGCAGATTTACAAAGGAGATTTATTTTACTCTTAGCAGTTCATGCACATTTGGTTTCACAGCCCCGATTACAATCCCAATAATACAAAGCTGTCCTCCCATCTCCTCCCCGTGACTACCTTTTCCACATGCCCTTATGTATGCATTCCTGTCTGTCCAGCTTTCCCTCTATGCAAATGCTGTCCTTCTGATGTCTCATGGTTGACTGATCTAAGGGGTGTATCTCCCAGGTAGCTGTTCTGCTTGTAGGCCTTTCTGCTGTTTGGCTGAGAGCTAATCCATGGAAGTGGGTCCAGTTCCAGGCCCAAAGGATATCTCAGGGCCATACTCTCAAGGGTTCCACAGATCTCTAGTAATTCTGGTCACTTTTGTGTTTTTCAATCTTGTTCTATGTTTTTCCTCCCATTTTATCCAGGATCTCCACTTTTACCCCTTTCTGAATGGTTGGCATTGGTAGCCAGACACCATCTAGTTCTTCTGGTCTCAGGGTCTTAAAGGTTGAGGTCCCTGTGGTCCATTATATATCCTTGGACTAATTGTTTCCATATGACTTTGATTTTCTTCACTCTTCTTTGCAGTTGCATCTTAGATGGCTGCTTAATAGCTTTTAATACCCCAATCACTACTCACCAAAATAGGATATAGAATGAGGTTTTTATGTACTATTTTGTGCCAATTGAGCTTGATATCCCTTGAAACCACGATCCCAAGCCCGTAGGCCCAGTGACTCTCTCCTTCAAGGTGTGTGGTTGTCACTGAGAAGCTCCTCCAACCTTGTCCCATTAGTTCTGTGATGTATATGGATATTTTTTAGCACAAATACATACGTAAGAATATCTTCAACCAAATCTGTGCTTTGTCATAGATATATTCTTGTTCACTTTTCCGTACATGATCTTCTCCCCGTTTGTGCATTTCCCATAGACTAGTGTTTGCCATCACTGGTAATGCAGTATTGTGCATGTGATAGTATTTGCTTCTATTGTCTTTATGTTTTGTTCATGTTTCTGTGTCCTCCTTCTCCCTATTAACCATTGTGTTGGTCACACACTTGTTATAATGCCTTTCCCTTCACCCAAATCGATACATGACTCAACTAGTCAGGAATTTTACCCCCCTTTCCCTCCAATCCCAGGTAACTAACAAAGTTACATTTCCTTTCCTGTATAAGCCTATCCTTGACTTTTTATAATAATATGGAATATTTCATGCTTTTTAATTGATGAACTTTCTTAGCAATAATCTTCATAAATCCATAATTCTTTAGATTACAGTCCTAAATTTAGAATTGCTGACTCAGAGTCTGTTCATTTTTAAAGCTTATACTAGAAACTGCCAAATTGCCCTCCAGAAAAGTATATACTCGTGTATACTCCCACTATGGGGTCATTAATGGCCAGATGGAATTCCATGTGGGAGACCTGGGTTTGATTCGTGGCCGGTATACCTCATACAGAGTTACCACCCATCTGTCAGTGGAGGCTTGTATTTTGCTGTGTTGCAGAACAGGTTTCAGCAGAGCTTCTAAGACTGAAACAGACTAGAAAGAAGGGCTTGGCCATCTACTTCCAAAAATCAGCTAATGAAAACACTATGGATCACGTAGTCAATACACAACTGATCTTTAGGATGGTGTGGGATCGGACAGCATTTCATGCTCTTGTGCCATGAATCAGGGACCAACTCAATGCAGCTAACAAGATACTTCCACAAGCACTGGTGTTAGTTTTCCCATGCCCTTGTTCAACCATATGTATTATTAAATAATTAAGCATTTGCATTATTACAAGAGGAGCCCTGGTGGTGTAGTGGTTAAGCTATTGGCTACTAACCATAAGGTCAGCAGTTCAAGCCCAACAGCTACTCCACAGGAGAAAGATGTGTTGGTTTGCTTCCATAAGGATTACAGCCTTGGAAACTCAATAGGACAGTTCTCCTTTTATCTGTAGTGTTGCTATGAGTCAGAATCTACTCGATGGCAATTGTGGTGGTGAAGTTTGTGTGTCAACTTGGTTAGGCCTGGTTGAGTAGTCGGGCAGCTGGATGTAGTATTCCCAATGATGAGACTGGTAATAGTCCATGGTGGAATCTGCTGTGAGCAGCTGAGTAGCTACCTTTGGATATGTGGTCTGCTTCTGTATAAGAAACTGCTTTGGGAATGGTCTCTAGCTTATGGCATGCTTGAACCCTGCATGTAGCCATGTGGTTTGGTAACATCAGGACTTTGCCTTTTTACTTGTCAACCTTGGGCTTGGCAGTCTCGGCAGCCAGTAGCTATCTGAGTGAAGAAAAGCCTCCAGCTTCAGTGGGCCAGGAGCAGGAGGCCCAGCTGAAGTCCAAGGTTGAGGGGCTTTCACCTAGCCCCTAGCACCTGGCACTTTGAACTTAGACTTAAAGCCTCCAAACTGTAAGAGAATAAACTCCTATTTGTTAAAGCTATCCCATTTGTGGTACCTTCTTGTCAGAGCTGCACTAGGTAACCAAAACAGAATACATTATCAAGAGAGTGGGGTGCTGCTCTGACAGATACCTAAAATGTGGAAACAGGAGTGGAGTGCGTCCTTGACCTGAGACCTGGCAGAGAGACCCTGGCATACAGCATGAGAGAGGCAGGAACAGAGCCAAGAGATTGGCAGAGAGATACTGGCAGAGAGACCAGCATGAAAGATAGCAGTAGTAGAGCCCAGAGACTGGCATTAAACAGCAACAGGCTTACCAGCCCTTGGAGGAGAAAGCTGGGTGCCGTTGTGCAGGTGAAGTGGGATGCCTTCAGGCCTTAATAGGTAGAAAAGACCGGCATGAGATGGAGTAGCAGGTTGGCCAACCCACGGAGCAAAAAAAGGTGAGTGCTTTTTGGGCAGGAAGATTCCTGGCAGAGTGGGTTGCCCTCAGGCATTAATTGGCAGAAGCAGAAAGAAAGGAGAAACAGAGCTGCCTCAGCCTCAAGGGTAGGACCATGCCCTTTTGGGGTAGAACCACCATAGCCCCCTAGGTTTCAAAGAGCCAGACCTTCACCAGCTTGGTTCTAGAATGTGGGGCTGCTCATTCATGTGAGCTAGTGGGGTGGAGTCATAGCCACTGCCTAAGAGTGAAGGGGGCAGGGCTGCCATACCCAAGATGGAGAGGAACGGGATGAGGTTGCCACTAGGTAACCAAAACAGCAATTTTTTTTCATTATTATTAAAACAACTTTGTGACAATTTGCTACACAAAAAGTGTGGTGCCTCCTTATTCTAATCTATATATCTTGTATTTACTGGTAATCATATATATCTTTTCATATTGGTCATTTTATATTTTTTCTTTTAGGATATTTTGAAAAGAAAATGTAAATAGTTATGTATAATCTTTATGTTTTGCCTTTTCATGTCCTTTGCTAATTTTTTTTTTTTTCCTGGCTCATTACTTACTAGTTTGTAAGAGCTTATGATATACTAATGATAGTAATATCATTTCCTGTCATACATGCTACAGATTTTTCTCGTCAGTTTGCCTCTTCATTTTGGTTTTGGAATATTTTGATGTATAGAAATTAATTTTATGTTCTTAATTCTTTTAATTTATGGTTTTGTTTATATGCTTAGGAGGACATTGCTACCTCAAGATTGGTTTACCTGTATGTGTGTGTGTATGTGTATAGATATAGATATATACCTCAAGATTGTGGTTTACCTATATGTGTGTGTGTGTGTGTGTGTATATGTCAGTTATTTAAAACCTTTTGGTTTAAAAAAAAAAAAAAAAATTTACTGCCCTCAAGTTGCTTCTTAGTCATAGCAACCCCCTTTGGGTTTCCGAAGCAGTAATTTTTACTGAAGTAGATTGCCCAGCCTTCCTTCTGCACAGTGGCTGGTGGATTTGAACTGCCAACTTTCTGGTTAGCAGTCAGATGTATAAGGCATTATGCCACCAGATATGCCCTTAATATTATTTCTTATTTGATCTACAAATATGTATCTTAAAGCCGTAGGTCAACATGTCACACCCCATACTGTCACACCCCATTCAGATATCTTGAATTTACTAGATATTTAATTAGTTAACATTTCTTTTACAGCAAAGATTTGTGGAGAAGATGGACAGGTGGATCCCAACTGTTTTGTGTTGGCACAGTCCATAGTCTTTAGTGCAATGGAGCAAGAGTAAGTAATTTCATACTTTCACATTTTATACTAAATTTGGCTTTAGTGGTAGGAATAGGCTACACTCAACTGAAAACAAATTATTTTTGACAATTTAACTATGTTTTAAGGATGACATAAGTATATTCTAAGACCATCATAGTTAATGGTTTCTTTTAAATATAAATTATGGGAACTCTAGTCAGACTATAACAGGTTTTTCTTCTTAAGGAAAAATTCTGATGATGTTAATATTTAATAAAATTATTTATTTTTAGTTTTGAAGTCTTTTGTGGGTGACTGTGACTATAGTGTGACTACTAGAATTGGTTTCTTTATTTAAACAATGCACATCTTCAGGTGGGTGCTGTTAATGCATGCTCTAAACTTAATAGATGGTATATTGTTAAATCCACATAGGATTGTTGAAATTTCCTTCAGAATTTGAATTTCTAGATTAAATACTGCTGCATGCCCTTTTATTTAACACTTATGAAGAGTATTTGTGTAAGATACAGTTTGACATAGTACTAGCCTTAAGGGAAATTACAGCCTCATTAATAGAAACAGGGAAATGTTCTTTGGTTACTGTAATATAAGGCAGCATGTGTTAAGTATCAGAGCAGGGCTACAAAGTCATTAAGAGGTGGGAAAAATTATTTACAGATAGGGGAATCATGTACAACAGTATGGGGTGTGACATGTTGACCTAGGGCTTTAAGATACAATAGGGACAGTACTAGAAAGAGTATATTTTTCCTCATTAAGCTTTCCTTGGTCATTCCTTCACATTTCCCTTTTGTGTCTATATACAGGCACTTTAGTGAATTTCTGCGAAGTCACCATTTCTGTAAATACCAGATTGAAGTGCTGACCAGTGGAACTGTTTACTTGGCTGATATTCTGTTTTGTGAGTCAGCCCTCTTTTATTTCTCTGAGGTAAAGTCTGCATTTCTTTCACATTCTATTAGAGCATTCCAGCCTCTCAACTATAAATGCTAGGATTCTGTATATAGAAAATAATATAAAATTTAAAATTCATCTTTAAAAAGATAGGTTGAAATTTAATAATTTTATTGTGTTTTAATTGTGTTTATTGTGTATCTAATGGCAAGGGCACTTTAATGGCCTATAAGGTTAAAGAGAAAGTGAAAGTCAATGTAAAATAACTCTAATTTTGAAAAACATACATAAACTATTATTTATAAGGAAATGTGTGTTTTTCAGTATTTAGAGCTGTTTTAAAATTACAAAGGTGGGACTTCGGTAAAATGGCAGAATAGCCAAACAAGCTACACAGACCCTCTTCAACAAAGAAAAGCGAAACCAATTGACAGAGATACAGAAGATAATCCTGGAGCCCTGAGCTTTGAAAGGAAGTGTACAGGAGTTGATTAGGCACCAACTAGTGGAAAAACCTGAATGGAAATAGTGAGTACTGAGACAGATCACGCTGCGGACTGTCAGCTACTCTGACGGCACCAACGGCCTAAATATTTCCAAGTGGTATTAGGACATGAGAATTGACCTAAAAATTAGTTGTAGTCACCAAGCTGGTGGCCGATGACTAGGAAGGGAGAAAGCAAGGAGGGAGGGACACAACCTGAACTGTGGACTTTTGGCTATCCAGAGGGTGCAGCCATTTTGATCATTTACAAGTGGCAGCCATTTTGGATATTTAAAGTGACAGCATTCTCATTCGGATTCCAGGGACCTAAAAATAGGCTCCATTTGCCAAGGACGGCTGGGACATATGGGAGGCTGACAACAGGAAAGGAGACAGATGGTGAGTGTATAAGTGATGCCAGCTAGCGGATAAAGGAGCATAGTATCCTACTTATATAGGTAACATCCAAAGAAAATAAAACTCATGGGCAAGTCACTGCAGCATACAATCACCAACTAAGTATAAATACAAAAAAACATCACAATGTCTCAGAGACAACAGAGCATCACGGTCCACAATATAAAGCAAGAAAAGCAAGGCCCAGGATAGAGACCCAGAACACATCCCTGAGAAAGAAGCAGCATTGGAACTCGCTGGTAAGGAAGTCAAACGAGTTATATTTAGGTACCTTCAACGGATTGAGAGACAGGCAAGGAAAAATTGAGGAAAACACAGAGAAAATCTTAGAACAGTTTCGAAAGACAATACAAGATCAAAATGACAAAATAAATGAAAAATTAGAAATGATACAAAATTGACAGATACAAATCCAGAAGATTAATACTAAATTTTACTAAATAGATACCACACTTAATGGGCAAAGGAGTAGAATTAAATCATTGGAAGACAGAATTAGTGAGATGGAAGACGAATACCTCAATACTTCTTTGGAAAGGGATCAGTCAGAAAAAAAGATTAAAACAAAATAAAGAAAGCCTAAGGATCATATGGGATACCATCAAAAGGAATAGCCTATGTGTAATCGGAATTCTAGAACAGGAAGAGACAAATAAAACCACAGAGAAAATTGTTGAAGATTTATTGGAAGAGAATTTCCCTGGTTAGATGAAAGATGAGAATATATCCATTCAAGAAGTCCAATGAACCCCAAACAGGATAGACCCCCCCCCCCAAAAAAAATCCCCAAGACATATCATCATGAAACTCACCAAAACCAAAGACAAAGAATCCTGAAAGCAGCAAGGGAAAAACGAAGTTACCTACAGGAGGCAACCAATAAGACTAAGCTTGGATTTCTCGGTAGACACCATGCAGGCAAGAAGATAATAGGATGGTATATATAAAACCCTGAAAGAGAAACATTTCCAACCAAGAACTATATACCTAGCAAAATTGTCCCTCAAATATGATAGTGAAATTAGGACATTTCTATAAGTAGAAATTAAGGGAATTTGTTAAAATCAAACCAGCCTTACAAGAGATGCTAAAGAGAGTCCTTTGGACAGAGAACCAACAACAGCAAACAACTGACCATTAACACACATGATGACATAACCCAGAAACCAACCCAGATATGGAAGTATCCAAAGTAAATAAGCCCACAAGATTGTAAACAGGGAACCAGAGACATCAATTGACAAATGAGGACAACTGCAAACCAAAAAGAGGGAAAAAATTGTGTAGTTACAGAACATTTAAATGATAGGGAAGTCAAGACAACTGCAAGATAGAATGGACTGTTCTAAACTTGGGAAGAAAATTAGAAATCACAGGATAACTCAAAGAAAAATGATAAACCTTTACATTAAAATAAAAGAGGACCAGCACAAATATTTAGCAAATACTAAAACAATAGCAAAAAAGGAAGTGGTAATATGATTCATAAACAAAATGAGCTCAGCACAGAAAATTATATGGAACAATGAAATCAGCAATACCACGAAAAAGCGCATAACAAAATGACAGCAACAAATTTATACTTGTTGATAATTACGCTGCCAAAGGAATAAAAAGAGAACCTACACATTAGGAAAAAAATATTGAGCAATGATATATCTGACAAGGGATTTATCTCTAAATTTACAGAAAACTAAAACACCTCAACAGCAAAAAAGATAATCCAATTAATAAATAGGCAGAAGATATGAATAGACACTTCACCAAAGAGGATGTTCAGGTGGCAGCAAATACATGAAGAAATGTTCATGATCATTAGCCATCAGAGAGATGCAGATCAAAAAAACAATGAGATACCATCTCACCCCAGCACTAAAGGCAAAGTTCACCAAGACAGAAGATAACAAATGCTGGCAAGGATGTGGAGAGATTGGAACTCTCCTACACTGCTTGTGGGACTGTCATATGATACAACCACTGTGTAAAGGAGTATGATGATTCCTTAGAAAGCTAGAATTAGAAATACCATTTGACCCAGCAATCCCATTACTGGGTATATATCCTAAAGAAGTGAGAGCAAGGACAGGAACAGATACATGCGCACCATGTTGATCGCAGCAATAAGTACAATAGCAAAAAGATGGAAACAACCTATGTGCCCATCAACAGAAGAACGGACAACCAAACTATGGTACATATACACACAATGGAGTACTGTGCAACATGAAAGAGTAATGTAGAATCTGCAAAACACCACATAATATGGCTGAACTTGAAGGATATCATGCTGACTGAAGTAAGTCAATCACAAAAGGAGAAATAATAGTGTTAGTTCATTATTGTAAAAAGTCAAGGAAAAGTTTCTATATGGAAGGAAACTTACTTTCTTGGTTACCAGGGATGGGAGGGGAGAAGGGGGTGTGGTATAGTAAATTACTTTGTTTGGCTTTTCTATCCATAAATCTTTGTAAACTCCAAGGTGGGATTTGCTATGAGCAACTGAGGAGCTCCTGATTGCTGAAGGTGTCCACCTGGAGTATTTCTGTTGGGAGTGGCACAAAACAATGTTCTGGGAGGTGCCCACTCTCTCTCAGGTGCTTAGAGTTCTGATGCTATAATTGGCTAG
>NW_006921667.1:11054535-11098862 GCF_000298275.1 Orycteropus afer afer | reverse complement strand
TGCAGCAAATTATCGAACCCAGGAGAGAGGTGGTGGGTGCTTTGGGAGGAACGGTTGGTGAAAGGGCTGGAGGGAGGCAGCATGTTTGGCCTTGCTGTAATAGGCCTTGGGTTACTGCTGGTAATCCTGTCTTCCTCTTGTGAGATTAGAGGAGGTCAGAACATGTGGCCTCCTTGCTGTTTTTGCAGGGGGAACACTGCAAAAAACAAAAAAATGCATTGACCCATGTCACTTTAGTTTTATGCATTTCACTGTACATACATTATATTTCAATAGAATGTATTTTTTAAAAAGATTACAAAGGTGGATATTTGTGTTCATTGCACAGACATTAGTAGACTAGACTTCAGAAGAGAGAAAGAAAAGTTGTACATTTTTCCTGCTTTCAGAACTTCTACTTTACCTATTGATAGGACTGCCCAGTGAAACATTTGCAACAAGCAGTGACTATAGTATTCTCTTTGGTATTTCATATACCAGCAGAGTCACCCATGGTGGACAGGTTTTCGCAGAGCTTCTAGACTAAGACTAGGAAGAAGACCCTGGCAATCCATTTCTAAAAATTTGGCCAGTGAAAACCTTTTGAGTAGCAGCAGATCATTTTCTGCTATACTACCAGAAGATGAATCCCTCAGGTTAGAACGCATTCAGGATACACCAGGGGAAGAACTACCTCTTCAGAGTAGAGTCCACTTTAAAAAAGTGGATGGAGTAAAGCTTTTGGGACCTTTATTTGCTAATGTGGCACAATTCAAAATGAGAAGAAACAGCTGTAAAATATCCATTAAAAATCTTAATGTGGAATATACAAAGTGTTAATGTAGGAAAATTGGAAATTGTCAAAAGTGAAATAGAATGCACAAACCGGTATCTTGGGCATTCGTGAGCTAAAGTTGACTGGTATTGGCCATTTTGAGTCAGACAATCATATTGTTTCCTGTGTCAAGATGAGATATTGATGACGAACAACATCACATTGCATCAAAAAGAACATTTCAAGATCTAGCCTGAAGTACCATGCTGTCCATGATAGGATAGTATCCATACACCCATTCAGAAGACTAGTTAATGACTGTTACTCAAATTTACATATTAACTACTGTGGTAGTTATGTTTGTGTTTCACCTTGGCTGGGCCTGGTTGAGTGGCTGGGCAGCTGGTGGTAGTTATTCCCCATGGTGAGACTGGTAATCAACTCCATGGTGGGATCTGCCACAAGCAGCTGAGTAGCTGCTTTTGAGATGTGGTCTGCTTCCTGTATATGAGGAGAAGCCTTGGGAATGGTCTCTAGCTTATGGCACACTTGGACCCTGCATGTAGCTATGTCATTGTTCAGCAGCCTGCCATGCTTTGCCAACCTTGGGGCTTACAATGCACTTAAATTAATGGCCTGCTGTGTGGTTTGGTAACATCGGGACTGTGCCTTTTTGCTTGTCAGCCTTGGGTTTGTCAGCCTCAGCAGCCAGCAGCTGTCTGAGTGAAGAAACACCTCTAGCTCCAGTGTGCCAGGAGCGGGAGGCAGAGCTGGATGCCAAGGTTGAAGAGCTTTTTGCCACCCTAGAGCCTGGCATTTTGAACTTGGACTTAAAGCCTCCAAACTGTAAGAGAATAAATGCCTGTTTCTTAATGCAATCCTATTTGTGGTATATTTCTTGTCAGAGCAGCACTAGGTAACCAGAACAGAATTTGGTACCGAGAGAGTGGGGTGCTGCTCTGACAGATACCTAAAATGTGGAAACAGGAGTGGACTGCGTACTTGACCTGAGACCCTGACAGAGAGACCCTGGTATATGGCATGGGAGATGGCAGGAGCAGAGCCCAGAGACCGGCATGAGAGATGGCAGGAACAGAGCCCAGAGACTGGCATGAGACAGAGACAGCCTTACCAGCCCATGGAGGAGAAAGCTTGATGCCTTTGGTTAGGCGACTTACTGGCAGAGTGGGTTGCCTTCGGGATTAATTGGTAGAAAAGACCAGCATGAAATGGAGTAGCAGGTTGGTCAGCCCATGAAGCAAAAAAGCCGAATGCTTTTTGGGCAGGGTTTTCCAGCGGAGTGGGTTACCTTTGGCATTAATTGGCAGAAGTGAAGACCAAGGAAACTGAAGCAGAGCTGCCTCAGCCTGAAAGGGTAGGACCATGGCCTTTGGGGGTGGAAGGATCACAGCCCCCCTAGGTTTCAAAGAGCCAGGCCTTTACCAACTTGCTTCTGGACTGTGGGGCTGCTCGTTCATGTGAGGTAGTGGGATAGAGCCATAGCCACTGCCCAAGAGTGAGGGGGCGGGGCTGCCATGCCCAGGAGGAAGAGGAGCGGGACCCGCCAGGTGAAGGGCATGAGGTCGCTACTTAGAGGAACTAGGGGACTGGAGCCACCCAGTTGAGGAGATCTGTACAGATGCCACCCAATGAAGATCTGTACAGATGCCAAGTTGACGAGGGGTGTAATTGTGGTAGTTATGTTTGTGTGTCAACTTGGCTGGGCCTGGTTGAGTGGCCGGGCAGCTGGTGGTAGTTATTCCCCATGATGGGACTGGCAATCAACTCCATGGTGGGATCTACCACAAGCAGTTGGGTTGAATAGCTGCCTTTGAGATGTGGTCTGCTTCCTGTATATAAGGAGAAGCCTTGGGAATGGTCTCTAGCTTATGGCATGCTTGGACCCTGCATGTAGCTACGTCATTGTTCTAGTGAAGAAACACCTCTAGCTCCAATGCACCAGGAGCAGGAGGCAGAGCTCGACCCCAAGGTTGAGGAGCTTTCACCAGCCCCAAGAGCATGGCATTTTGAACTTGGACTTAAAACCTCCAAACTGTAAGAGAATAAACTCCTATTTGTTCAAGCCATCCCATTTGTGGTATATTTCTGTCAGAGTGGCACTAGGTAACCAGAACAACCACTAATGCTAAAGGTAAAGAAATAGATTTTTACCAACTTCTGCAGTCTGAAATTGGTCAAACACGCAATCAAGGTGCATTGACAATTACTGGTGATTCTAATTTGAAAATTGAAAACGAACAAAAGTCAGTAGTTGGGAAATAGGGCTTTGGTAAAAGAATTGACACTGGAGATCCCATGATAGTATTTTACAAAAACAGTGACTTTTTCATTAAAAATACCTTTTTGTAGCAACATAAACTGCAGTATATACGTTGACCTTGGCTGATAGAATGCATAGGAGTCGAGTTTGACTACATCTATAGAAAAAGACAATGGAAAAGCTCAGTATTACCAGTGAGAACAAAGCCAGGGACCAAATACATGACAGATCATGAATTGCTCATATGCAAGTTGAAGTTGAAGAAAATTAAAACACCTCCACAAGAGCCAAAGTATGACTATGAATATGTCTCATCTCAGTTTAGAGACCATCCAAAGAGAATAGATTTGAACACTGTTTCAGTTACCTAGTGCCACTCTGACAAGGATATACCACAAATGGGATTTTGGAGGCTTTAAGTCCAAGTTCAAAGTGCCAGGCTGTGGGGGCTGGATGGGGGCCCCTCAGCCTTGGGCTTCAGCTCTGCCTCCTACTCCCAGCCCACTGAAGCTAGAGGCTTTTTTTCACTCGGACAGCTGCTGGCTGCTGAGGCCGAGAAGCCCAAGATTGGCATTTAAAAAGACATAATTCAATGTTACCAAACCACATGGCAGGCCATTAATTCAAGTCCATTGAAAGTCCCAAGGTCAGCAGAGAATGGCAGGCTGCTGAACAATGGCATGGCTACATGCAGGGTTTAAGTATGCCATAAGCTAGAGACTGTTCCCCAAGGCTTCCCCTTGGATACAGGAAGCAGACCACATCCCTAAGGCAGCTACTCAGCTGCTTGCAGTAGATTCCACCATGGAGTTGATTACCAGTCTCATCATGGGGAGTACTATATCCAGCTGCCCAGCCACTCAGCCAGCCCCAGCCAAGTTGACACACAAACTTAACTACCACAAACACCAATGACAAAAGACCAGACCGTTGTGGTATAACATCAAGGACATCATACATGAAGAAAGGAAAAGATCATTAAAAAGACAGGAAACAAAGAAAAGACCAAAATGGATGTCAGAGAAATTCTGAAACTTGCTTTTGAATGTAGATGTAAAAAAAAGCTGGACAGAATATTTCAAAAGGCAGCTCAAGAAGACAGAGTAAAGTATAATGAAATATGCAAAGGCATAGAGTCAGAAAACCAGAAAAGGAGGACCGGTTGGCATTTATCAAGCTGAAAGAGCTGAAGAAAAAATTGAAGCCTCGAGTTGCAGTCTTAAAGATTCAATATTGAATGACAAAGGGAAGATAGAAGGAATATGCAGAGTCACTGTACCAAAATGAGTTGGTTAGTGTTCAATCAATTCAGGATATGGCATATAATCAATAACTTGTGGTATTGGAGAAGTCTAAGCTGCACTGAAGGCATGGGTGAAAAACTAAGCCCTAAGAATTGACAGAATACCAATTGAGATGTTTCAACAAAGAGATGCAATCCTGCAAGTGTTCAGTGACTATGCCAAGAAATTTGGAAGACAGCTATCTGGCCAACTGACTTAAAGAGATCCATATTTGTGCCCATTTCGAAGAAAGGTGATCCAACAGAATGTGGAAATTATTGAACAATATCATTAATATCACATGTAAATAAAATTTTACTGAAGATAATTAAAAAACAGTTGCAGCAGAACATTGGCAAGGAACTGCCAGGAATTCAAGCCAGATTCAGTAGAAGACATGGAATGAGGGATATCATTGATTTTTGCAGATAAACCTTGGCTAAAAGCAGAGAACACCAAAAAAGATACTTACCTGTATTTTATTAACTATGCAAAGGCTTTTGACTGTGTGTATAACATTGCAAAGAATAGGAATTTCAGAACACTTAGTTGTGCTCATACAGAACTTGTACATAGATCAAGAGGCAGTCATTTGAGCAGAACAAGGGAATGCTGCATCGTTTCACATCATGAAAAGTGTGCGTCAGGCTTCTGTCCTTTCACCATACATACTTAGTCTGTATGCTGAGCAAATAAAATGAGAATCGTATTATATGAAGAAGAACACAGCATCAGGATTGGACGAAGATAACATTAATAACCTGTGATATGGAGAGGACACAGCCTTGCTTGCTGAAAGTGAAGAGGACCTGAAGCAATTTCTGATGAAGATCAAAGACAGCAGCCTTCAGTATAGATTATACCTCAATATAAAACCAGAACTGTCAGAGCTGGACCAGTAAACAACATCATGGTAAATGGAAAAGAGAATGCAGTTACCAAGGATTTCATTTTACTTGGATCCCCAGTCAATACCCATGAAGTAGCAGTCAGGTAATCCAACCACATACTGCATTGGGTCCAGTCTGCTGCAGTAAACCTTTAAAGTGTTAAAAAGCAAAGATAGCATTTTGAGGACTAAGGTGTGCCTCACCCAAACTATAGTATTTTCACTTGCCTCCTGTACATGCAAAAGCTAGGCAATGACTGAGGAAGACTGTTACAGTTAGGGTTGTATGTCACCTTGGCTGAGTGGTTTAAGCTGTTGTGATGTGGTTATTCCCATGATGAGATCTGATATATATGCTTTGAGCAGCCAATCAGTTGAAAGGGGTTTCCTTAGGGGTGTCACCTGCTTCCAACATATATGTGGATGTCCTCTGAAAGTTTGAAAACTTATAGATATAGATCCTGTTGTGCTGCCTAAAACTGTCCTGTGAGTTAACCATCCGCCATTTTGCCTAATGATCTTGGATTCATTATCTGCTGAAATCAGCAGCCATTATACTGCCTGCCAGTCTTGAGCTTGTCAGCCCCTGTAGCTGTATGAGTCAGGAAAAGCCTCCAGCTTGATGTTTGATCCAAGGACTTGCCACTCTCTAAAACTGTGTGAGCCACTGTGTGAGCCATTTTCCTAAGATAAATTTCTTTCTCTCTCTCTCTTTCCTCTCTCTCTCTCTGTTTCTCTCTCTCTCTCTCTCTCTCTCTCTCTAAGCTTTACTGGTTTTGCTTCTCTATAGAGAACCCAACTTAATACATTTGGTACCGAGAGTCGTTCTAGAGAGACAAAAGCCTAAAGATGAGTTTTCTAAATTGGTTCTCACCAGTTCTCTTTTGGTTCTCAATTTGATTAATCGTAAAGGCACTGGTGACTCTGCCTCCATCAGACAAGAGGGCCTTGCTAATCCGTGGCATGAGGTGGCAACGTTAATATGTAAAATAGCACCATTAATAGATCATATATTTTCGAGAAGTGAGGCTTTGGGTGAGCGCAATTTGGTACCTTTCTGTAATTTTGTCAGCATGAGAAATATAAGGAAGCTGGTTGGTTGGTCCTGTGTACTGTCAGCAAAATGGTGAAAGAGCGAGATGAGTTGAGGGCTGCTGAGTCTCGGCTCACACACCACATAAAAGACCTCAATGTTTCCAATTGTGCCCTGAAAGCCTTATTTCTTCTAGTAACCTAGCTGATACTGCTGAAAACCAAACCCAGAATCTTATTGTATAGGTGGCTAAATTATAACACCAATTTTATTGCCAGTCCAAAATGGTGTCTGAAGTTAAAGGGAGGGCATTGATTGGGATGAAATGGGATCTTGAAACCTGTGATGGAGACATCTGGGCAGCCAGTCAAGAAGATGGGGAAATGGAGCCTGTAAATTCTGTTGAATCCCTCCTGCCAACAGCACCACCCGCGAACAGATTACTATAAAACCATTATCCCTTCCACCTCCATTTGATGGGATTTACACAACTGCCCCGGCTGAGTCATTGCCTATGACAGATGCCATGGAAGACATTGCTGAATGTTCTCACAATGGCACCAACCACCTATTGCTGCTTCTAGACCTATAAATAGGCTTAAGTCCAGTCGAGCCTCAAAAGGTGAAATGTACAAAGTGTGACCAAGGAAGTGGTATGCTGTACCTGAAAAGACCTGCTTGATTTTGCTAGCATGTACAGACAGAAACCTGCAGACGTGGGAATGGTTATTAAGGTTATGAGATAATGTGTGTAAGGAACATAACCTTGCATCAGTCTTGAGTTTATTGATTTAGGCCCACTAAGCATGGATTCCTCATTCAATGTTTCCACTTGAGAGGTTAGGAAAGGATTTAATCATTTATTTGGTTGGCTTACTGAAGCATGGATTATGTGGTGGCCTACAATAAGTCAAATTGAAGAACCAGACCTATCTTGCTGTAGGTATCCAAAGGCTTGGGGAAATTGGCATATTAGAATGGATTTATCAGGTTCAACCCATAGACCTAGAAATGGAGAGCCCAGAGGACACACCTTTTACCACAACAGTGAGGAACAAATTTGTGAAAGGGGCCCCAGCATCATTGAACAGTGCTCTAAGTGCTATTTTATGTAAGCTAGATTTGACAATGGGAACTGCCCTAGTTGAATTAAAATACTTAACTACAGTGAGGCTGATTGAACCCCATGGTGATAGGGGCCAAGTGGCAGCAGTTAATCGAAAAAGACAAGGTGAGAGTGGTTACCACAATGGACAGCAGAGTCAACTCAATAATCAGAATACTCTGACTCATGTGGAATTATGGCATTGGCTACTTATGCTTGGTGTTTCTAGGAGTGAAATATGTAAGAAACCTACTAAATATTTATTTGATTTGTATAAATAGAAGAATTCTAGGTCACACGAACAGCAGTCTAGATTGAATTGTCAGAATACAGAGTCAGGCCTCTCATTCAATTCCCAGACTTGAGTCAGTTTACAGACCCACAGCCCCTTGAATGAAGAGGAGGCTGGGTCTCCTTGAGGAAAGACCCCACTACATTGCCAAAAATTTATAATGTCAGTCTTTCTCCCAACCTTCCCCAAAGAGATCTGAGGCTTTTTATGTGAGTGACTGTTCATTGGGGAAAAAGGAAATGATCAGAATGTTCAGGAATTCCTGAATACTAGCTCTAAATTGACACTAATTCCAGGAGACCCACAACATCACAGTGGCCCACCAGTCAGAGTGAGGATGTATAGAGGTCAAGTTATTGATGGATCTTGTTCAGATCCATCTCAGTGGGTCCGCTGGGTCCCTGAACCCATCCTGTAGTGGTTTCTCCAGTGCCAGAATGCATAATTGAAATAGATATACTCAGCAATGGGCAGAACTCCCACATAGGGTCCCTGGCATGTGGAGCAGGGGCTATTATGGTAGGAAAAGCCAAGTGGAAGCTATTAGAACTGCCTCTACCTAGGAAAATTGTAAACCTGAAGCAATACCACATCCCTGTAGGT
The DNA here is from genome assembly GCF_000298275.1 of Orycteropus afer afer. Lineage (NCBI taxonomy): Eukaryota > Metazoa > Chordata > Mammalia > Tubulidentata > Orycteropodidae > Orycteropus > Orycteropus afer. Next base: position 11,090,622 of record NW_006921667.1, on the reverse strand, counting down.
ACTGCAGAGATTAGTGCCATCATCAAGGACTTGAAGGATGTAGGGGTCGTGGTTCCCACCACATCCTCAGTTAACTTGCCTGTTTGGCCTGTGTGAAAAACAGATGGATCTTGGAGAATGACAGTGGGTTATCAAAAATTTAATTAGGTGGTGATTCCAACTGCTGTTCCAGATACAGTTTCATTGCTTGAGCAAATTAATACATCTCCTGATACCTGGTATGCAGCTATTGATCTGGCCAATGCTTTTTTTCTCAATACCAGTTTCAGAGGACCATCAGAAGCAGTTTGCCTTCAACTGGCAAGGCCAAAAATATACTTTCATAGTGCTACCCCAACAGTATATCAACTCTCCAGCACTATGTCATAATTTGATCCAGAATGATCTTGATCGCCTTTCACTTCCACAAGACATCATATTGGTCATTACATTGATGATGACATGCTGATTGGACCTAGTAAGAAAAAAGCATCAATGACTTTAGACTTGCTGGTGAGACATCTGTGTGTTAAGGGGTGAGAAATTAACCTGACAAAAATTCAAGCATCTTCCACCTCTATGAAATCTCTAGGGGTCCCATGGCATGGGGCCTGTGGAGATATTCCTACTAAAGTGAAGGATAAATTATTGCATCTGGCTTCCCCCACAGCGTCTGGTGGGCCTCTTTGGATTTTGGAGGCATCATATCCTTCTTTTGGGTATGTTGCTTTGGCGTATTTATCAAGTGACTCGAAAAGCTGCTAGTTTTGATTGGGAAACAGAACAACAGAAGGCTTTGCAACAAGTTCAGGCTGCTCTGCAAGCTGCTCTGCCAATTAGGCCATATGATCTGGCCAGTTCAGTGGTGCTTGAAGTGTCAGTTGCAGATAGAGATGCTGTTTGAAGTCTTTGGCATGCCTCTATTGGTGAATCACAGTGCATACCCTTGGGATTTTGGAGCAAAGCCCTGCCCATCCTCTGAAGATAACTACTCTCCTTTTGAGAAACAGATTTTGGGTTGTTACTGGGCCTTAGTAGAAACTGAACACTTAACTATGGGCCACCAAGTCACCATGAGGCCTGAACTGCCCATCATGAACTAGGTGTCATCTGACCCACAGAGTCATAAAGTTGGACGTGCACAGTAGCAATCTGTCATTAAATGGGAGTGGTACATAAGAGATGGGGCTCAAGCAGGACCTGCAGGCACAAGTAAGTTGCATGAAGAACTGGCCCAAATGCCTATGGTCTCCACTCCAGTCACATTACTTTCCCTCTCCCAGTCTGCGCCGATGGCCTCATGGGAAATTCCTTCTGATAGGTTGACTGAGGAAGAAAAAACTCATGCCTCGTTTACAGATGGTTTTGCAGGATATGCAAGCACCACTCGAAAGTGGACAGCAGCAGCACTGCACCTCCTTTCTGGGACTTCCTTGAAGGACAACAGTGAAAGGAAATCCTCCCAATGGGCAGAACTTAGTGCCATGCATCTGGTTGGTCACTTTGCATGGATGCAGAACTGGCCAGCAAGGAGAAATGGCCAGATGTATGATTATATACTGATTGGTGGGCTATGGCCAACAGTTAGGCTAAATGTTCTGGGACTTGGAAGGAACATGATTAGAAAATTGGTGCCAACAAGGTGTGGGGAAGAGATATGTGGGTAGATACCTCTGAATGAGCCAGAGGAGTAAAGATATTTTTGTATCATGTGAATGCTCACCAAAAGGTGACCTCGACAGAGGAGGACTTTAACAATCAAGTGGATAGGATGACACATTCTGTGGAAACTGGTCATCTTTTCCCCTAGCTACTCCTGTCATTACCAAATGGGCTCATGAACAAAGTGGCCATGGTGGCAGGGATGGAGTTAGCAACATGGACTTCCATTAACTAAATCTCTCTTCAATACTGGCACTGCTGAGTGCCCATCCTGCCAGTAGCAGAGATCAGCACTGCGTCCACGATATGGAACCATTTCACGCGGTAATCGGCCAGCAACCTGGTTGTAAGTGGATTACATCAGACCACTTACATCATGGAAAGGACAGTGTTTTGCCCTTACTGAAATAGATACTTACTGTGGATATGGATTTGCCTTCCCTGCACACAGTGCTTCTGTCAGAACTTCCATTTGTGGACTTAAAGAATGCCTTATCCACCATCATGGTCTCCCACACAGCATTGCCTCGGATCAAGGGACTCACTTCACAGCAAATGAAGTGCTGCAATGGGCCTATCCCCATGGAATTCACTGGTCTTACCATGTTCCCCATCATCCTGAAACAGCTGGCTTGGTAGAACAATGGAATTGCCTACTAAAAACACAATTACGGTGCCAGCTAAGTGAATACCTTGCAAGGTTGGAGCAGTGTTCTCCAGTAGGCTGTATATGCTCTAAACCAGCATCCAGTATATGGTGCTGTTTCTCCAATAGCCAGGATTCACAGGTCCAGGAACTAAAGGGTGGAAACGGGAGTGGTACCACTCATTATTAACTCTAGTGACCCACTCAAAAATTTTTTGCTTCCAGTCCCTGCAACCCTATGCTCTTTGGATCTGGAGGTCTTAGTCCCAAAGGCAGGAACACTCCCACCTGGAGATATAATACTGATTGCATTGAACTGGAATTTAAGAATGCCACCCAGCCATTTTGGATTCTTCATGCCTCTGGATCAACAGGCAGAGAAGTGAGTTACTGTCTGGTGTGATAAATCCTAATGATGAAGGGGAAATTGGATTGATATTACATAATGGAGTTAAAGAAAAATATTTCTGCAATACAGGAGATTATTTAGGATGTCTGTTAGTACTACCATGCCATATGATTAGTCAATGGAAAACTATAGCAACCCAATTCTGATGTGACTACTAATGGCCTAAATCCTTCAGGAATGAAGGTTTGGGTCACCCCACCAGGCACAGAACCATGACCAGCTGAAGTGCTTGCTTAGGGCAAGGGAAATATGGGATGGGTGGTGGAAGAAGGTAGTTCTGAATACCATCTACAACCATGTGACCAGTTGTAGAAACAGGATTGTGATTATTATATTTCTTCATTGTATATGTACATCAAATATTTTTGTTTTCTTCAGTTATAGACTATAAAATGTAAACAGGGTTAATGCATTTTTTATTATATGCAAGTTGTATCATGTTAGGCACAAATATGACTTTATAAGAGTCCTTATTTAGAAATTACATGTGGTTAAGGAGATGTGTACAACTGCCAAGTTGACAAGGGGTGGACTGTGATACTTAGGGTTGTATGTCAACTTAGCTGGACCACACTTCTGAGTGGTTTAAGCTTCTGTGATATAGTTATTCCCATGAGGAGATTTGACATATATGCTTTGAGCAGCCAATCAGTTGAAGGGGAGTTTCCCTAGGGGTGTGGCCTGCTTCCAATTTAAAAACCTTCTGTGGATCTGGATCCTATTATGCTGCCTAAAATTGTCCTGTGAGTGAACAATCCACCATTTTGCCTGGTGTTCCTGTGTTCATCACCTGCCGAAATCAACACCTGTTATACTGCCTGCTAATACTGAGTTCATCAGCCCCTACAGCTGCATGCATCGGCAAATGCCTCCAGTTTGATGTTTGATACAGGAACCTGGGACTTGCCAGCCTCTATAACTGTGTGAATCATTTTCCTAAGATACCTTTCTCTGTGTGTACAAGCTTATCTGGTTTTGCTTCTCTAGAAAACCCAACTTAACACAAAGACCAAAGAATTTATGCCTTTGAATTACAGTGTTAGCAAAGAATATAGAATATACCATGGACTGCCAGAAGAACCTACAAATCCATCTTGGAAATTGGAAAGAGTATAGCCACAATGTCTCTTAGAAGGAAGAATGCTAAGACTTTGTCTCTTGTCGTTTAGACATATGTTTTGATTACTTTGTGCCACTCTAACAGAAAATACCATAGGTGGGATGGCTTTAATAAACAGGGATTTATTCTCGTTCTGTTTAGGAGGCTAGCAGGCCAAGTTCACAGTGTCAGCTTTGGAGGGCTGGATGAAAGCCCCTCAACTTTGGGTTTCAACTCTGCCTCTTGGTCCAAGCCCACGGGTCTGTAGGCATCTCTTCACTCAGGCAGCTGCTGACTACTGAGGCTGACAAACCAAGGTCAACAAGTACAATGGCATAGTCCCAAAATTTTCAAACCACATAGCAGGCCACTAATTCAAGTCCATTAACAGTTTCAAGATCGGCAGGCTGCTGAACAACACCTCAGCTACATGCAGGATTCAAGCATGCCAAAAGCTGCAGACCTTTTTCAAGGCTTCTCCTCATATACTGGAAGCAGACCACATCCCTAAGGCAGCTACTCAACTGCTTCAGTTGATTCCACCATAGAGTTGATTACCAATCTCACAATAGAGAATAACTACATCTAGCTGTCCAGCCACTCAAAACCATGCCTGGCCAGTTGACATGTAACATGTTACCAGGAGGAACTAGTCTTTTGAGAAGGATATCGGGTAAGCAAACAAGAGGAAGACCCTCAAAAAAATGGATTGACACAGTGACTGAAACAGTGGGCTCAAATACAGCAAGTATTGTAAGAATGGTGTGGGACTGGCAGTGTTTAATTTTGTTGTGCATGGTAGGATTGCTCAAACTTGGATTGACTCTACAGCACCTAACAAGAACAAACAACAATCTTTATAGGAACAGATTGCTAGGTCTTTCTCCCATGGAGCTACTAGGTAAGTTCCAACTGCCAACCTTCAGTTAGCAGCCAAGTGCTTAACCATTGCACCATCAACTGATGATAAACCAAGAACACTGCTTTTGGATCGATTATGACTCATAGTGACCTTATAGGAGCTCTGGTAGAATAGTGCCTAAAGCACTTGACTGCTAATCGGAAGGAAGGTTGGGCAATATACTTCTGTAGTGATATTGCCTTGGAAACCCAAGGAGGGGATCACTATGAGTCATGTCCAACTCGATGGCACATAACAACAACAACAGTGACACTATAGGACAGATTAGTACTGCTCCAGCGGCTTTCTAAGGCCATAATCTTTGTGGAAGCAGCCTTCCATATCTTCCTTCCATGAAACAGCTGGTAAGTTCAAACCTTGAATGTTATGGTTAGCAATCAGATGCTTTACACACTGTGCCACCAGAGTCCTTAAATGACTATTAAGCAGTGATAAAGACAATTCCCAACAACAACAACATTCCCAATAACATTCCCAGTAACAACAACAACAAAGACAATTCCCAGTCTCACAAAGTAGTAATTTAAATTGACACTTATATTTTGCTGCCTCACAAGAATACAGTTTTTGGCTAATTCATTATTTAACTTCTTCTCTTTGCCATAAGGAACTCTTGTGGCACTGTTTGTTAAGACATTCAGCTATTAAACAAAAGATCAGCAGTTCGAACCCACTAGCTGCTCTGTGGGAGAAAGATGAGGCAGTCTGTTTTCATAAAGATTTACAGCCTTGGAAACCCTATGGAGGTTACTAGGAGTTGAAGTTGACTCGATGACAGTGGGTTTTCTCTTTGCCATAAATTTAAGTTAGGATTTGTTTAGGCTAATATAGCTGTATGGTATGATGGAAATAAGCATGAAAGATTTGGTCTGGTTTACTCTGTATGTTTGTCATTGAGGAACCACTAATCCAGCTCCAGTGTAATTTGTACTTCAAATTATTAAAGTTTGTATCCAGCTTTATGGTGGTGGTTTTTGTTTTTGTTGTTTTTTTTTCCCCGAAGGATATTTTTAAACTTTTCAATATCAAATGACAAGTTGCTGATTGGCTTTAATCAAGTGGATCTTTTTGCTTATATTCTGTATTTTAATGCTTGTGGGTAATAGATTAGAGATGATAAGAGAAATCTGTTCATATTCTTTTTGTATTTTTCCTTTCTAGTACATGGAAAAAGAGGATGCAGTAAATATCTTACAGTTCTGGTTGGCTGGAGACAACTTCCAATCTCAGCTTGCTGCCAAAAAGGGCCAGTATGATGGACAAGAGGCACAGAATGATGCTATGATTTTATATGACAAGTGAGTTTTATTTAAATATGCACTCAGTTTCAGCAAGTATTTATTGAGTATTTGATAGGTACTCAGATGTAAAGATGAATGAACTTAGTATCTGCTATCAAGGAGCTCACAGCCTGGCAGACACAAAAATAACTCTTTACATATGGTGTGTGTAAAGCTTTGGCAATTTTTAGAACAAGTAAATTTATGTATGGCAAATCAGACAACAATAAGGGAGGTTCAGGAAGAGTGTCACAGAATTCTGATTGGATCCTGAAGATTTGATTGATTTTTGCTAACCACAGAACGTGGGGAAAATCATCCACGCAGAGGCACTGGTACACGGGAAGTTATAGAGCCTTGAGAATATGTGATACTTTGAGAAAACTTGATGGGGTAGGGAATATAAGAGGAAGGTGAAACTAATTGAATAATGTAAAGGACTTTTGAATATCTATGTGTAGGTATAAGAGCTCAGGCACTTGACTGCTTAAGGCACTTGACTGCTAACCAGAAGGCTGGCAGTTCAGACCCACCAGCCACTCCTTGGAAGGAAGGTTGGGCAGTCTACTTCCGTAGTGATACTGCCTCGGAAGCCCAAGGAGGGGTCGCTATGAGTTGGGGCCGACTCATCGGCACATAACAACAACATGTGTAGGTATATTTTCTAGAATAAATCTACTCAGCCAGATTAACTACTAATGAATAATAGTTTTTCATTAGTTTTAAAGATGTGAGGATGGAAATATTTTACAGTGAATGGAATTGGGAACATCTGGTGAGGCAAGTGATAAGGCTTTGGCTAGTTTCATATATATGGGGCTCCTTCTTTTCGTTTAACTTTTCTTATTCTGTAAAGAAAAGTAGTTTGTTGGTATACACAAGCAAGTGCTAAAGGAGTGCTTTGGGGATAGAGAGAAATCCGTAGGATTTTAGAGGTAGAAGAGAACTAGGAGCATATAGGTCATTTGTTCCTGAACATTAGTCTTCAGGGTCTTGCTGGGCTGTCTGCATAAGGATCACCTGGGAGCTTGCTAAAGATAGATTTCCAGTCCTCATCCCTAAGATTCTCATTCAGCAGGTTAGAGGTGTAACCCAGCAAGCTTTATTTTTAGGAGACAATCCAGGTGTTTCTGATGAATTTCCAGATTAGGGCTCTAATCTCATTTTCCCATTTTACAATGAGGAAACTAAAACCCAGAGACTAGTGACTTTCATCTGACCTCCTCTGACTTCACAAGCAGGGAAGGAGGATCAAGATCACCATCAGCAGCCCAAGGCTGATTCCTAATAAGGTAGAGGTGAGACATGACTGCCCTCCAACCTTTTCATCAATTCTGACACCAGGTGTCCCTGCCACAGCCTTCTGTACTTCTCTGCTTCTGAACACAAAGAACTCATGACAATAGTCACAATATATGGGGTTGTGCCTAAGTCATTTGACTGCTAACCAGAGGCTGGTAGTTCAAACCCAACAGCTACTCCTTGGAAAGAAGGTTGGACAATCTACTTCTGTAGTGATATCGCATCGGAAACCATGAGATCACTATGAGTCAGCTCCAACTCGATGGCAGTGAGTTTGTTTGGTGAGAAGGAAGTAATGTGTTACAATTAGGACCGGAAATGACTCAGGATACAGTTCTTCGATCAGTATAGCTTCTTCTCAGCCATGCTGTAGGCAGGCTTCTCTCTGGTCCTTGGCCTCTCTCAGCCCCAAAGCCCCTTGGCCTCTCCCCTGCTTGGGTAAGTGTTAAAAAGTGTTTTAGCTCTGCCAGTAAGTGCCTAGAGGCACCCCAGTCCACCAATAAGCCTCCAAAAACCCACTGTGTTGTCTCCTGTCCCCTGTTTCTGCATTCTTCTTGCTATCTCGCCATTTTAGCAAAGTGTTACAGCTCTCTCTTTCGGTCTTCCGGATTGAGGAAGTTCAGCTCAGGGATGTCAGATTCAAAGGATGTGCTCCATTCCTGGCTCTTCTTTTTTGATGTTAGTGAAATCCCTCATTCCTGCCTCTGTGATGGCTCATTATATGCCTACATACTGCTGTCGAGTCGGATCTGACTCCTAGCGACCGACCCCTCCTTGGGTTTCCAGGGTGGTATCACTACGGAAGTAGATTGCCCAGCTTTCCTTCCAGGGAGTGACTGGTGGGTTTGAATCACCAGCCTTCTGGTTAGCAGTCAAATGCCTTAGGCAGTATGCCACAGAGCTAGCAGGACGGCAAAACAGACCAATCCCTACATTAGGGTTCCATGCACCTTGTTTATGTTATTAGCAAGCTCTCCAGTCCCCTTGGTGGGCCACAAGCAGCTCACATTTGCATAGCCCCATCCAGTCATTTGGTGTGAGTTACACAGACTATGTCCAGAAGGGGCATATTAAGTAATTCACTGCCCTGTATCCATTCTTACACTGGGAGCCGTGTTTAAATGAAGAATACTCTGTAGAATCAGTCATTTTGCCAAGTTCATTGTGCCAAATTTTATTTTTCCAGTCCCTACTTGTGTTCTTGCTTCTTTTATATATATGTGATTATCACTATTAATACATCATACCTTCTAGTATTTCTGTCATAGACAAAAGATAGACGCCTGCTTGAAAGGATGCTTGTAAAAGAGCATATATTTTTTCCCTGCTTTTAATGCTTTTTTTTGTTTCTACTTCATTATCAGTTTTATCAAACACTAATATATATATATATATCCCATCAAGTTAAAAATCTTTACTATCATGATCCTTTCTTTTCCACACCAAAGTCATCATCAGCAAGTACTGTTAGTTCTGTCCAAATACATCACATTTATCTGCTTCATCCTCAGTGCCATTTTGTTTCAAATTCTTATGTTTATTGTCTGTATATCATAGTTAATATTTGATATGATAGTTTATTGTCTACGTCCTCAATATATCCTGTGTGTAGATTTTTCTGCTCTCTTTTCAAGGGAAATGACCATGTCTTACCCTCTTTAACAACAACAATATCCTCTTTAAAATCCATTTCTACTTATCAAGCCCTGAATGGAGAATAGAGTCCCATTAAATATGTGTGATTAATTTGTTTCTTTTCCCCAGTTGTAGCCTGACCTTCACTACTCTTAAATAGCATTAGAGTTGGGAAGGCAAAAATCAATGATGGTAGAAGGCAGAGAGGAAGGTAGCAAGTTGACCCACGTTATCTTTGAAGGAGTGGGAACAAATAAATTTGCAGCAGGGCTCTTATCTCTCAACTCTGTGGTTCTGAGTTTGCAAGCTGAATCGTGTAGCCTCATATGACATTCTCTGGTATACATGCCAAGAGTTGCTTATACTTCCTGTGGAATTTGGTTTTACTTGAGGTATTGTTCTACCACAGGTACTTCTCCCTCCAAGCTACACATCCTCTTGGATTTGATGATGTTGTCCGGTTAGAAATTGAATCCAATATCTGCAGGGAGGGTGGGCCACTCCCTAACTGTTTCACAACTCCCTTACGTCAGGCCTGGACAACTATGGAGAAGGTAACTAAGAACTTTTACTAGAAGAATTCCTTACTGATTAAATCAAGAAATGTATAATCATAGTGTGAAAATACAGCATGGGAAAAACCAAATATAACAGAACATCAGAGAATAGATGGTGGTATAGTGATTAAGAGCAAAGACTTTGCTTGATATGTATTAATCTTGACCTTTGTAGATGAGTTACACAGGGAGTTACTGAAATTCTCTAATGCTATTTTCCTCTTCTTAAAATGGGGATAATATGGATACTTACCTCAAAGTTATTTTGAGAACGAAAATGAGGTAATGTGTGTAAAGTGCTTGTATATTAGTGTAATGCCTGATGTATAGTAAGCACTAACAAATGTTAACTGATATTATTAGCTCTTTCTAGATACAGATAACAGTTGCTCTGAGTCGGAATCTATTCAGTCACAACAGGTTTGAGTTTTAGTTTTTAAAAAACAAAGTTAGTCTAAGAATGATCCAAATATTTCACAAATATCTATCAACAAGGTTGGAGCACTAGTTTTGTGTGTTGTGCTGAGAAGCAGATTGCCAGGCCTGTATTTCAAGGTATCTTTGGGTGGGTTAGAACCACCAGCCTTTCAGTTAGTAGTCAAGCATTTAGCCATTTGCACCACCCAGGAACTCCACATGATATCACTAATAGTTTATAAATAATAAAGTGTTAAAATTTGTAAATGATTTATTCTTCTAATAGACTACACATAGTTTACTAAGAATTGCCCATGAGGTTATATTCCTAATACATGTCCTGGCAGAAAAGGTTAATTAAGGATTGTTATATAATACCATATACAAAACTGAATTCCAGAAATACTGAGATTGGTATATATAGACTGTAAAGACATTCTCAACATTTTCTTATCTATATGTTTTGTGATGTTTAAAATAAAGAATATAAACTTTCTGTTTAATAAGGCAAATTAAAATAAAGAGAAAACAAAGCAAAAACATATTTCTTACTAAATTTCTTACTTTATGTACACTAAATATTTATGTATAAAGAACTGATACTAATAATAATATCAAGACCCTGGTAGATAAATGGAAAAAAGACATAGATGATTCATTCAGTAAATATTTACCATTGTGATTAGTGTTACGAAGCAAAAGCTTGCAATAAGAAATGCAGGTAACTAGCCTGGGAACTTAGGCAACATCATTAATAATTTTTAAATGTAAATAAAAATGTTAATGTACTATTCACCATTTATTTAATGATTTGAAAGAATGCAACCCAGTGTTGGAAAGCTGTGTGAAAACATACCCTTTGATATATTACTAACTTCATTTTGAAGGGTAAATTGGCATATGCATCAATACTAAAATATTCATACCATTTATCTCAGTAATCACATTCCTGGTGATTTAAGGAATTCAAGGAAATGAGTTCATAAATAGAAAGCAGTATATGCACAAAGACTTTGAATATTTACAACATACCAAAGAAATCTGGTTTCAAATCATATTCACTCCATGGACTCTTATGGTTACAAAGAAATATAAGTATCAAGATGATGTAATAGTTTCATGGCAAGTATTTGGGGAAACACTAAAAACAAAATTGTATACATTATAATTTTAGTTATAGCGTATACTATACAAAGGGATAATACTTGGAGGATAGCAAGGAAAACTAAAAACATTTGTGCTAGCTAGTAAAATTGATTTGTAAATATTTTGATAAAATTTTAGTTGTATCTGATTTCAACTTAAAAATAATGCTTATCCTCTCTTCCAGGTCTTTTTGCCTGGCTTTTTGTCAAGCAATCTTTATTATAAATATTTGAATGATCTCATCCATTCAGTTCGAGGAGATGAATTTCTGGGAGGGAACGTTTCACTGACTGCTTATTGCTCTCTTGGCCCTCCAGATGAATCTCATTCAGGTGCTTCTAACAGCTCGTCTTCTCAGGTATTGATCAGTTTGCTTTTAACATTAAGAAGGAAAGTATACAGTTTTTTTCCTTTAAGTACCAGAAACATCCTGTTTATAAGTTTTAAGTTGTAGAAACAAAGGAGAAATAAAAGTAACCTACTTACTATATATTCTAATTGAAGTATATCTGGTGACTAATAATACATTATGGGAGCTCTGGTAGCATAGTGCCTAAGGCACTTGACTGCTAACCAGAAGGCTGGCGGTTCAAACCCACCAGCCACTCCTCGGAAGGAAGGTTGGGCAATCCTACTTCTGTAGTGATACTGCCTCGGAAACCCAAGGAGGGGTCGTTATGAGTCAGGGCCGACTCGACGGCAAATAACAACAACAACAACAATAATACATTATACAGCATAATAATTTTCTTATCACTGTTGACAAGTTAAAAGTAACACTTTAAATATTTTGATACTGGGCCTTGGATAAGGTTTCTTAATTCATAAAACAATACTATTTTATTGCCATTAACAAAGGTCTCCTGAGTATCGAAAAAGCAAACCTCATATTAAGCTATCATCCCTAAAATTTCTCATTCCTCCAGCCCTAGGCAACAACAAATCTTTCTGCCTCTAGATTTGCCTGATCTATACATTTCGTATGAATGGAATCATACAATATGTAGTCTTTTATGATTGATTCTTTCACTTAGCACAATGTTTTCAGGGTTCATCCAAGTCTAGTATATATCAGAACTATATTCCTTTTTGATGGCCTAATACTCTGTTGTGTGAATGTACCACTTTTAAGACAGATTTAAAGGAGGATGTGAAATGAGTGATGTCATTGCTGATGTCATTTCAAGATGGATCTTGGGTGAAAGCAGAGGATACCAGAAAGATGTTTACCTGCATTTTATTGACTATGCAAAGGCATTCAAATTATTCATAGCATTTCAAAGAATGAGAATTCCAGAACATTTAATTGTGCTCATGAAGAACCTATACATAGACCAAGGGGCAGTCATTCAAGCAGAACAAAGATGTACTGCATGGTTTAAAATCAGGAAAGGTGTGCATCAGGGTTGTATCCTTTCATTATATTTGTTCAATCTGTATGCTGAGCAAATAATCCAAGAAGCCACACTATATGAAGAGGAACATGGCATTAGGATTAGAGGAAAACTCATTAACAATCTGTAATATGCAGATGACATAACAATATTACATAACAATATTACATAACATAAGATTACATAACAATATGTAATATGCTTACTGAAAGCAAAGAAGACTTGAAGGAGTTACTGATAAATATCAAAGGCTGCAGACTTCAGTATGGATTACATCTCAACATAAACAAAACTAAGATCCTCACAAGTGGACCAATAAGCAACATCATGATAAACAGAGAAAAGAGAAGTTGTCAAGAATTTAATTTTACTTGGATCCACAATCAGTGCCATGGAAGCAGCAATCAAGAAATCCAGTGATGTATTGCATTGCACAGATCTGCTGCAACAGACCCTTTAAATTGTTAAAGAGCAAAGGTGTCACTTTGAGAACTAAAGTGTGCCTCACCAAGTCCATATTTTCAGTCACCTCATATGCATGCTAAAGCTGGATAATGAATAAGGAAGATTAAAGAAAATTGATAACCTTTGAGTTATGGTATTGGCAAAGAATATTGGATAGATCTATCATGGACTGTCAGAAGAACAAACAGATTTGTCCTTGAAGAAGAATAGCCAGAATGCTCCTTATAGCAAGTCTGGTGAAACTTGATCTCATGTACTTTGGAAGTGTTATCAGAAGGGACTAGTCCCTGGAAAAGGACATCATGCTTGGTGTAAAGGGTCAGCAAAAAAGAGGAAGACCTACAGATGGATTGAAGTGGCCACAGCAGTGGACTCAAACATAGGAACGGTTGTGATGATGGTGCAGGACTGGGCAGTATTTCATTCTCTTACGCTTAGTAGGGTTACTATGAGTCAGAACTGACTTGACAGTACCTGTCAACAACAACAAATAGATATGTACAACATTTTATTTGTCTATTGGTTGATGTACATTTAAGTTGTTTCCACCTTTTGGCTATTTTGAATAATAGGGCTTTTAACATTTGTGTACCAGTTTTTGTGTGCACATCTTTTTATTTCTCTTTTCTGTATACCTAAAAGTGGAATTGCAGGGTCAAATGATAACTGTTAAATTTAAGAAACTTCCAGGCCATTATCTGAAGTGGCTGAACCATTTTATAATCCCAACAGCAGTGTGAGAGTGCTAATTTCTCTACACCCTCACTAAAATTTATTATTATCTGCATTTTTATTATAGCCATCCTATGGATATAAAGTCATACCTCATTGTAGTTTTGATTTGCATTTCCCTAATGATTAATGAGGAGCAGAAGGTTGACAGTTCAAACCTACCAAATACTCCAGTGAAGAAAGATGAGGCAGTCTCATTTCCACAAAGATTTATTTATTGTTTTTTATCTATCTATCTATTTATTTATGTCCTGTAGGGTGGCTATCAGTCAGAATTGACTTGATAGCAGTGGGATTAATGACTAATTATATTGAAAATCTTTTTGTATGCTTATTTGTTATTTGTCTGTCTTAATAGAAATGTTTATTCCAGTGCTTTGTTCACTTTTTAATTGATCATTTCCCTGTTTACTATTGAGATGTAACAGTTTTCATGTATCTTACATGCAAGCCTCTTAACAAATATGTGATTAACAAATATTTTCTCCCATTCTCTAGATTCTCTTTTCACTCTTTAATAGTGTCATCGGAAGCACAAAATCTTTAATTTTGATGAAGTGCAGCTTACCTAGATGTTTTTCTTCTGTTGCTTGTACTTTTGTTGTCACCTCTATTTTTGCTCCTAAATATATTATCCTCGTATTTCTCACACTTAGATCTATGATCTATTTTGAGATACATTTAGTATGAGGCTGGGTTCTCTAGAGAAACAAAACCAGTGAAGCTTACAGAGAAATAGATTTACCTCAAGGAAATGGCTTTCATAGCTCTAGAGGCTGCCAAGTCCCAAGTCCATGGGCAAGATGTCAGGGTAGAGGCTTCTTCTGACGCACATAGCTGCAAAGGCAGTACAATAGGCTACTTGCTACAGAGGCCTGACAAATCCAAGATTATCAGGTAAGAAGGCAGGCTGCCGCCCCATAGGCCGTGAAGTCAGTAATTCCCAAGATGAGCATGGAATATGGCACACTGCTGGTTCAAGTCTAAATAACTGGAAGTCAGATGATGATAAGCCAGATATAAGATCCAGATCGAAAGCCAGAGAGCTTTGTCAGAACGTCTATATATATATATAGGAAGCAGGCCACATTCCTGAGGACACTCCCTTTCAGCTGATTGGCTGCTCATAACAGATCTCATCATGGAGGTGATTACCTTACATCAGATTTCATCATGGGAGATGATGACATTGTAACTGCTGAGCCACTGAGAATCATGGGCCAGCCAAGTTGACACACAGCTTTAACTATCTAGTCCACCCCTTGTTGACTTGGCACTTGTACATATCTCTTTAAACAATACATAATCAGAAAATAAAGATAATTATAAAGTCTTACTTGCACCTAACATGATACAGCTACACATGTAGAACCAAGAACTCATTTCCCCATTTATATCTTATATTTTAGATATAAGATGTAAAGAACAAAGAAAAGATGTAAAGATTGAGGAAACAAAGATATTTGATACAAACATAGAAGGAAGAAATACTCATAAAAAGCACAGTCCTAGTGTCTGCAACTGGTCACATGCTCTCATAGCTGGTATTTAGAACTACCTTTTTCCACCACCCATTCCCTTTGTCCTCAGCAAGCACATCAGCTGGTGGTGGTTCTTTGCCTGTGGGGTGGTTGGCCCAAGCCTTTATTCCTGAAGACTTGGGACAATTAGTACTCATGTCACATTTGGGTTGCTGTAGTTTTCCATTGATTTTAATCACAGGGCATTGTAGTACTAAGAGATGTCCTTAGAAATCTCCTGCATTCCAGAAATACTCTTCGTTAGTTCTGTTGTAGTTGTGGTTACATGCAGTCAAGTCATCTCTGAATCATAGCGCCCTTATGTACAACAGAATGAAACACTGCCCGGTCCTGTGCCAGCCTCACGGATCCGCTCTATGCCTGAGCCCATCGTTACATCCACTGTGTTAGTGCATCTCGTTGAGGGCCTTCCCCTTTTTTATTGACTCTCTACTTTACCAAGCATGATATCCTTCTCCAGAGAATGGTCCCTTCTGGTAAGACCAAAGTGGGTAAGATGAAGTCTGGCCATTCTTGCTTCCAAGGAGCATTGCGGCTGCACTTCTTCCAGGGCAGATGTGTTAGTTCTTTTAGCAGTCCATGATGCTCTCAGTATTCTTTGCCAACACCACAACTCAAAAACATCAGCTCTTCTTCGGTGTTCCTTATTCATTTCATTGTTCAGCTCTCACATGCATATGAGGTGATTGAAAATACCATGGCTTGAGTTAAGCGCACCTTAGTCTTCAAGGAGATATCTTTGCTCTTCAACACTTTAGAAAGGTCTTTTGAAGCAGATTTGCCCAATGCAGTTTGTTTTCTGATGTCTTTTTCTTTTCTTTTTTGGCCATCTGTTTATCTTCTTCAGATAAATGTTTATTCAAGCTCTTTGTCCATTTTTCATTGGGTTGTCATTTTGTTGAGTTGTAAGACTTCTTTATATATTTGGATACTAGATCCTTAGCATACATATGATTTGTAAATATTTCCATTTATTCTGTAGATTATCTTTTTTTTTTTTTTTTTTTTGCAGTGTTCCTTCCCCTCCCCTCCCACCCCTGGCAACCAACAAAGTTTCCCTCCATATATAAACCTTTCCTTGGCCCTCCACAACGAACTAATACTATATTTGTCCTTCTATGATTGACTTATTTCACTTGCATAATGTTCTCCAAGTTCATCCATATTATGCATTGTTTTGCAGACTCTACATTATTCTTTAGTGCTGCATGGCATTCCATTATGTGTATGTACCATAGTTTGGTCATCCGCTCTTCCACTGATGGGAACGTCAGTTGGTTCCATCTTTTTGCTATTGTAAATAGTGCTGTAATGAACATAAGCGTGCATGTATCTGTTCCTATCCTGGCTCTCACCTCTCTAGGATGGATATATACCTAGTAATGGGATTCCTGGATCAAATGGTATCTCCAATTGCAGCTTTTAAGGAATTGCCATATTGTTTTCCACAGTGGTATGTCACTTCACAGTCATACAAGCAGTATATGAGAGTCCCAATCTCTCCACATCCCCACCAGCATTTGTTATTTTCTTTTTCATTGAACCTTGCCATCAGTGCTGAGGTGAGATGGTATATCTCGTTGTTTTGATTTACATCCCTCTGATCACCAATGATTGTGAGCATCTTTTCATGTATTAGCTGGACACCTGAATTTCCTCCTTGGTGAAGTGTCTATTCATGTCTTCTGCCTATTTTTCAATTGGATTGTTAATTCCTTTGGTGTTGAGGCGTTTGAGTTTTCCATCAATCTTACAGATAAGTCCCTTGCCAGATAATGTAATTATCAGCAAATATGAATTTGTTGCTGTCATTTTTGTCATGTGGTTTCTCATTGTTTCAATTTCTTTGTTCTATATAATTTTCTATGCTGAGCTCGTTTTGTTTGTGAATCATGTTGTCACTTCCTTCATTGCTGTTGTTTTATTGTTTGTTGAATATTTATGCTAGTTCTTTTTTTTTATTTTGATGTGAAGGTTTATCATTTTTCTTTGAGTTTATCCTGTGATTTACAGTTTTCTTCCCCAGTGTAGAACAGTCCATTCTATCTTATAGTTGTCTTGACTTCCCTACCATTTAGAAGTTCTGTAACTACACAGATTTTTTCCCTCCTTTTGGTTTGTAGTTGTCGTCATTTGTTGGTTGGTTTCTCTGGTTCCCTGTTTACAGCCTTGTAGGCTTATTTACTTTGGATACTTCCATAGCTGGGTTGGTTTCTGGGTTATATCATCATGTGTTAGTGGTCAGTTGTTGTTGGTTGTTGTTGCTTATCTGTCCAAAGGGCTCCCTTTTAGCATCTCTTGTAAGGTTGGTCTGATTTTAACAAATTCCCTTAATTTCTGCTTATCTGGAAATGTCCTAATTTCACCATCATATTTGAAGACATTTTTGCTGGGTACATAATTCTTGGTTGGAAATTTTTCTCTTTTGGTGTTTTATATATACCATCCCACTGTCTTCTTGTCTGCATTGTTTCTGTCGAGAAATCCAAGCTTAGTCTTATTGGTTGCTCCTTGTAGGTAAGTTTTCGTTTTTCCTGTGCTGCTCTCATGATTCTTTCTTTGTCTTTGGTTTTGGTGAGTTTAATGATGATATGTCTTGGTGTTTTTCTTTTGGGGTCTGTCCTGTTTGGGGTTTGTTGGACTTCCTGAATGGATATATTCTCATCCTTCATCATATCAGGGAAATTCTCCTCCAACAAATCTTGGACAATTTTCTCAGTGGTTTTATTTTTTCTCTTCCTGTTCTGGAATTCCAATGACATGTAGGTTATTCCTTTTTATGGTATCCCACATGAACCTTAGGCTTTCTTCATTTTGTTTTGATCGTTTTTCTGATTGATCCCTTTCCAAAAAAGTATTCAGGTATTTGTCTTCAATTTCATTAATTCTGTCTTCCATTGCATCAATTCTACTCCTTTGCCCTTTCAATGTGTTATCTATTTCTGACAATTTAGTATTAATCTTCTGGATTTCTATCTGTAGATTTAGAATCTTTCTAATTTTTCATTTATTTTCTCATTTTGATCTTGTACCTTCTTCCAGAATTCTTCTAGGGTTTTGTCTGTGTTTTCTTTGGTCTGTCTCTCAATCCTTTGAAGATACCTAAATATAATTCTTTTGAATTCTTTATCAGAGAGTTCCAATGCTGTGTCTTCCTCAGGGATGTGTTTTGGTCTGTGTCCTGGTCCCTTGTTTGTCCTGCTTTATCTTGCTTCTTTGTATGGACTGTGATGCTCTGTTGTCTCTGAGGCATTGTGACATTTTTGTGTTTATATTTAACTGGTAATTTTATGTTGGAGTGACTTGCCCACAACTTTCGTTTTCTTTGTTTTGTTTGTATATTATGTATACAGGCAGGGTACTGTGCTGTGCCCCTCTATTCACTGGTTGACAGCATTTATACACTCACCACCTGTCTCGTTTCCTCTTGTCAGCCTGTCGTATGTCTTTGCCACCCGTGGCAAACAGAGCCTGTTTTTAGGTCCCTGCAATCCAAATGAGAGTGCTGTAACTTTAAAATCCAAAATGATTGCCACTTGTAAACATTCAAAATGGCTGCGCCCTCGGTCACTTTAAATATCCAAAGTGGCTGCCAGATGTAAACAATCAAAATGGCTATGCCCTCCGGACAGCAGAAAGTCCCCAGCTCAAGTTGTCTGCCTCCTTGCTGTTTCCCTTCCTAGTCATAGGCCACCAGAGCAGTTGTCCCTGCAGCCTTTGGTGACCAGGACTGATCTTTAGGTCAGTTCTCAGGTCTCAACCCCACTTGGAAATATTCAGGCTGTTGGTCTCGTCAGAGTAGCTGACAGTCTGCAGCTCCAACTGTCTCTGTACTCACTGTTTTCATTCAGGTTTTTCCACTAGTTGCTGCCTAACCCACCTCTGTATAGTTCCTTTCAAAGATCAGGGTTCCAAGATTATCTTCTATATCTCTGTCCATTGGTTTTTCTTTTCTTTGTTGAAGAGGGGCTGTGTCGCTTATCTGCCTATTCCTTGCTTATCTGCCTATTCCTCCATCTTATTGTAAGTTCCTTTGCTGTCTTTTTAATGACCTTTTGATTTCTTCATGGATGTTGCTCTTGATGTGATCCCACAATTACTCTGGTTGTCAGTCATCCATGTTCAGTGCATCAAATCTGTTCTTTAGATGGTCTCAAAATTCAATTGGGATTTAATCAAGGTCATATTTTGGCTCTTGTGGACTTGTTTTAATTGTCTTAAGCTTCAACTTAAACTTGCATATGAGCAGTTGATATTCTGTCCCACAATCATCTCCTCACCTTTTTTTTTTTGCTGAAAATAATGAGCTTCTCCCACTGATATAGTCAGTCTGATTCCCGTTACTCCACCTGGCAAAGTTTACATGTATAACTGCCATTTGTTTGTTGAAAAAGTGCTTGCAGTGAATAAGTCATTGGTTTTGCAAAATTCTGTCATGCAATCTCTAGAATTATTTATGTTACCTAGGCCATATTTTCCAACTACTGGTGATTCTTCTTTATTTCCAACTTTTGGATTCCAGTCACCAATAATAATTAACACATCTTGATTACATGTTCAGTCAATTTCAGACTGCAGACATTGGTAAAAATCTTCAATTTCCTCATTTTAGATTTTGGTGTTTGGTGCATAAATTTGAGTAATAGTAGTATTAACTGGTCTTCCTTATAGGTGTATGGACATTATCCTGTCACTGACAACATTGTACTTCTGGATAGGTCTTCATACACTCTTTATGACAATGAGTGCCACACCATTCCTCTTCAAGTTGTATTTCTCGGCATAGTAGATCATATGATTGTCTGATTCAAAATAGCCAAAACCAGTCCATTTCAGTTCACTTTATGCATTCCTTTTCATTTTTGACAACTCTCAATTTTAGATTCATACTTCGTACTTTCCATGTTCCATTATTAATGGATATTTGCAGCTGTTTCTTCTCATCTTGAGTTGTGCCACATCAGCAAATGGAGGTCCTGAAAGCTTTACTCTGTCCCCATCATTAATGTCAGCTCTACTCTGAGAAAGCTGTTCTCCAGTCATATTTTTAGTTCCTTCTGACCTGAGTGGCTCATATTCCAAACTGTAGAGACATTGTTTCAGAGCTATTCATAAAGTTTTCAGTAATATATGAGAGTGTTTCACTGCTATTCATAAGGTTTTCAGTGGCCATTTCTTTGAAAAGTGGATGGCCCCTTCCTTCTTCCAAGTGTCTTAGTCTGGAAGCTTCTCTGAAACCTGTCCACTATGTGTAACCCTGCTGCCATTTGAAACACCAGTGGCATAGCCTCCAGCCTCACAACACACAAACCTCCACAGTATGCCAAACTGCCAGACAAGTTTGTCTCCCTTAGCTGTTCCAAACAGCTCCGCTCACTTCCTGGTCTCCCCCAGCCACTCCAACACCTGCGTTGTCTTCAACCCCCTGGCTCACTCACTCAGCCTGCCCCTGGACACTCCCAAACACACTCGCCTTGCCTTCTGCCACTGGCTTATTATTTTCTTAATATAGTGTGAATCCAATTTCCCTTGATAATCAGGATCAATCACACCAGATGATACAGTAATTCCCTTCTTTGCCTGTGGATCTAGAGACATCTCAAAAAACTCAGTGCCATTGAGTCAATTCTGAGTCATAGCATGAGTCCATTGATTTCCAAGGCTGTGAATGTTAACCGCTATATGACCCGAGATCCTTAAGGAGCCCAAAGTGACTGGGTGGCACTTAACTTCCAGGTCAGTGGGATCAGTATTGTGTCTCCAGATGGGAGTATTCCTTCCTTTTGGACTAAGACCTCCAGATTCATAGGGAAAGGAAGCAAAAATGTTATGAGTATGTCACTAGGGTGAGCAATACCACTCCCATTTCCCCCCTTAGTTCTTGGGTGTGTGAATCCTGGCTATTTCAGAAATAGCACCATATATTGGATGCTGGTTTAGAGCATACACAACCTACTAGAGAACATTGCCCCAACCCTGCAAGGTATTACCACCTAGTGGCACTGTAATTGTGCCTTTAGAAGCCACTCCATCGTTTTTTCAAAAGGTGTTTTGTATGATGGGGAACATGTAAGACCAGTCAATACCATGAACATGGATGGACCCATTGCCACACTTCATTTGCTGTGAAATGAGTTCGTTGATCCAAAGCAATGCTGTGTGGGATACCATGATGATGAAAAAGGCATTTCGTTAGTCTAGAAATGATTGTTTTGGCAGAAGCGTTACATGCAGGAATGCAAATCTGTATCCAGAGTAAGAATCTACTTCAATAAGGACAAAATGCTGGCATTTCAGTATAATCAGCCTGCCACCCCCAAGGAATGGTTCCATATCATGGACTCAGTGCTGGTCTCTGCTTCTGGCACATTGGACACTCAGCAGTGACTATACTCAACTTGGCCTTGGCAAATAGAAGTCCATGTTGCTGGGCCCATGCACGACCTCCAAATGCCCCCACTCTTACTGGTGGGTCTCCTAGAATTGGTGTGAATTCAGAGTCAGTTTCCAGTAATCCCCAAAATGTCCGATTATTTCTTTTTTCCCTAATGAAAGTCACACTCATAAAAGGCCCAGATCTCTTTGGGGAGGCCTGGGAGAAAGATTAAAAGCATAAATTTTTGGCAGTATAGTAGGGTCCTTTCTCATGGGGACCCTGCCTTGTGTTCATTTAATGAGTTGTGAGTTCATTTAATGAGTTTAATGAGTTGGCTGAAGTCTGGGAATTGATTGAGGAGCTGTGAGTCTGTCTGGCAATTCCAGTTAGATTGCTGTTCCCTTGACCTACAATTCTTCCACTTGTACATACCAAGTAAATATTTTGTAGATTTTCCATCTGTTCACTCCTAGGGACACCATGGCTAAGTAGCTAGCACCTTAAGGCCACTATTCTGATTACTGCTTTGATTGTGCTATCCATTAAGGTAACTATGTAATCACCTTGTCTTTGTCATTTAAGTGCTGCCACTTGGCCCCTACCACCACAGGGTCCAGTCAGCCAGTTGTCTTAATTCAATTAGAGCAGTTTCCACTCTCATATCTGACTTACATAAAATAACAATCACAGCAGTCTTCAAGGATGCTGGGACTCTTTACAAATTTATTCCTCACCATTGTGGCTTTAAAAAAATGTGTCTCTGGGCACTCCATATGTGGGTCTATGGGTCTAATGTCATAAATCCACTCTAACCTGCCAGTTTCCCTAAGCCTTTTGATACCTTCTACAGTAAACCAAGGCACTTCTGATAATTCAACTTAATGTAGACTATGGCATAATCCATACTTCAGTAAACCAACCAAATAAGCTAAGATCTTTTCCTAACCTCTTGAACTGAAAAATTGAATGTGGAATCTGTGCTTAATGGGCCCAAATCAATAAACTCAAAATGATCCAACTTTATGGTCTTTGTACCATTATCCCACACCCTTAATAGCTATTTCCACACATATTCTCCAGATTTCTGTTTGTATGTATTAGAAAAGTCAAGCAGTTCGCATAACTCTTCCTGAGTCACACTTTGTACATCACATTTTGAGGCTTGCTGGAATTTAAGTCTAGTTGTATGTGTAGAACCAAAAATGGGTGGTGAGGGTGGTTCTTGGGAACATTTACTATTGTTTTGTAAAGCATCTGCCTCAGGCAGTGCCCCAGACAATGCCCCAGATACTGCTTCAGGCAGTCTCAGACTATGACTCATCAGGTACACCACTTTGTCTGGCGTAAGTAGGACCGTCCAGACAGCTTCCTTATACTTCTCATTATCACAAAATTGCAGAAAATGTGATCACTTAGAGCCTCATTTCTTACTAATACTTAACCTATTGGTGGTGATATTTTGCATATTAATATTGCCACTTCACACAGTGGATTAGCAGCACTTTCTTTACTAATCAGAGTCATCAGCACCTTTAAGACTATTCAGACTTGAGAACCAATCTAGAAAACTCATCCTCACGATTTTTCTTATTTAGAAGCACTCTTGGTACCAAATATCTTAGGCTGTGTTCTCTATAGATGCAAAACCAGTGAAGCTTGTATAGAGAGAGAGAGCACGCAATAGAGAGATTTATCTCAAGGAAATGACTCATGCGGTTGCTTGTAGAGCCTGGCAGGTCCTAAGCCCATGGACCAGACATTAGGCTGGAGGCTTCTCCTGACTCACATAGCTGCAAGGACTGGTGAACCCAAGATTAGCAGGCAGTACAGCAGGCTACTGGCCATGGAGGCTAATAAATCCAAGATTGGCAGGTAAGGTAGCAGGCTCCTGCCTCATAGGCTACAAAGATTGGTGTGCAATACAGCCAGCTCCTGGTTCAAGTGTAAAGAACCAGAATTCAGATGATGATGAGCCAGATGTAAGATCCAGATTGAACAGAAAGCCAGAGTCCATATATATTGGAAATGCAACTAATTGGCTACTCATAGCAGATCTCACCATGGAAGTAATTACCTTATATCAGATCTTATCATGGGGAATGACTATATCATGACTGATAAACCACTGAGAATTATGGCCCAGCCAAGTTCACACACAGCCTTAATCATCACAGTGTCTAGCTTCATTATTTCACATGTGGATATTCAGTTTTCCCAACACCATTTGTGGAAAAAACTTTTTCTTCACCACCAGTCTTGGCACCCTTGTTGAAAATCAATTTACCACAGACATACCGGCTTATTTCTGGACTCTGAATTTTATGCAGTTGGTCTGTGTTTTGATTATTGTAGCTTTGAAATTGAGTAATGTGAGTCCCCCCACCTTGGTTTTTCTTTTTCACAGTTTTTTTTGGGGGCTATTCTGGGTCCTTGAAATTCCCTATGAATTTTAGGATTACTGTTTCCATTTTGATCAGTAATGCATTGAATCTACCTATTTCTTTGAGGAGTATTACTGTTTTAATGATATTAAGTCTTCCAGTTCATGAACATGGCTATCTTTACATTTAAGTCTTCAATGTCTTTGAGAATTGTTTTTTCGTTTTCAGTGTAGAAATATTACATCTCCGTGGGGCAGTTTGTTCCTGAGTTTTTTATTCTTTTGGATGCTATTGTAAATATAATTGTTTTCTGAATTTAATTTGTGGTGAAAACTTACACAGCAGATTAGGTTTCCATTTAACAATTTCTATACATACTGTTTAGTGACATTGATTACATTTTCCACATTGTGTCAGCGTTCTTAATATTTCTGTTCTGGCTGTCCCGTTTCCATTATTCTTGCTTCTCTGTCCTCCCTGACCTTCTCATCTTTGCTTTAGAGTAAATGTTGACCATTTGGTCTCATAAATGATCAGGTTGTTTTCTGTTTTTCTTTTTCTTTTTTTCCTTAAAGGAGCACAGTATTAATGGTGACTTTGTTTATTTTATGTGCCAATCTGTTACTTAGCTAAAAGGTAACCTCCAGTAGCAGTTTCAGTTCATAGTTTAAAAGGTCCCTCAGGAAAATAGTCTCAGTAATTCTTATAGTCTCTGCCAGTCAAGTAAGTCTGGCCTTTTTCTTTTTTTTTCTTTTTTAAGAATTTGAGATTTCTTCTACAATTTTCTCCTCTTCTATCCAGGACCATTTAATTTATATTGTGGCCCCAGTCAGAATGATCAGTAGTGATAGTTCTTCTGGTATCTGGATAGGTGAGGCTGTGGTTCATGTAGGTCCTGTACACTAGTTTCTGTTTTGAGTCTTTGCTTTTCTTCTTTCTCTTTTGCTCCAAATGAATAGAGACCGATGGTTGTATCTTGGATGGCTGTTTGCAAGCTTTTAAGATCCCAATCACTACTTACCAAACTAGGATGTAGAATATAAAGTTAACAGACTATGCTGTACCAGTTAACCAAGATGTCTTGAGTATGGTCCTAAGCCTGATTTTTTTTTTTTTTTTTTTTTTTTTATGATTTTGAATTTTTTTCTATATTTTTCTCCTACTCAATCCAGGATCCCCTGTTGTGATCCTGTTCAGAGAGGTCAACAGTGGTAGCTGGATAACATCCTGTTCTGGTCTCAGGGTTATGGAGGCTCAGGTTCACATATTCTGTTAGTCCTGTGGACTAATTGTTTCCTCGTATCTTTGATTTTCGTCATGCTTCTTTTCTCTGGATGAGGAGAGACCAATAGTTGCTTCTTACTTGACCACTTACAAGCTTTTAAGACCTTAGTCACTACTCACCAAAGTAGTATGTAGAACATGGACATTGTGGATTATGTTATACCAGTTGACCTTGGTGTCCCTCCAGACTATGGTCCTGAGCCTCTAGGCCTAGCAACTCATTCCATTGAAGTGTTTGGTTATGGCTAAGAGGTTTTCATAACTTTGCCCTTGTATGCTCTACTATATTCATGGCTATATCTGCTGCACATACAGTACGTATGTAGATATATCCTCTGTCAAACCTGTGTATATTTGTTAACTTAAGGGTCTGTGTGGGAGCTCTGGTAGTGTAGTGCCTAAGGTACTTAATTGCTAACCAGAAGGCTGGCGGTTCAAACCCACCAGCCACTCCTCAGAAGGAAGATGGAGCAATCTACTTCTGTAGTGATACTGCCTCGGAAACCCAAGGAGGGGCCGCTATGAGTCGGGTCTGACTTGATGGAACATAACAACAACAAGAAGAAGGGTCTATGTATCCACTTGTTAGATTATTGTTATTACAGGATTGTGTGTCTAATACTTTGTTGCCTTTAACCCTTTTAACAGTCCCACTCTCGGTGTATGAGTGTTCCAGTATTTCCACACTCTTACCAGCATTTGTTATTTTATAATTTTTTTTTTTTTTTGAACTTTGCTATAAATGCTGGGATGAGATGATACCTCCATGTTGTTTTGATTTGCATTGCTCTAATAAGCAACATCATGATAAATGGAGAAAAGGTTTAAGTTGTCAGGGATTTCGTTTCACTTGGATCCACAGTCAACACCCATGGAAGCACCAATCAGGAAGTCAGACATCATATTGCACTGGGAAAATGTGCTGCAAAAGACCTCTTTAAAGTGTTAAGAAGCAAAGATGTCACTTTTAAGACTAAGGTGCACCCAACCCAAGCCATAGTATTGTCAGTCACCTCTTATGGATGTGAAAGCTGGACAATGAATAAGAAAGACTGAGGAAGAGTTGATTGATGCCTTCAAATTGTGGTATTGGCAAAGAACACTCAAAGTACCATGGACTGCCAGAAGAACAAACAAATCTATCCTGGAAGAAGTACAGCTGGAATGTTGCTTGAAAGTGAGAATGGCCAGACTTCGTCTCACCTACTTTGGTCATGTTGTCAGAAGGGACCATTTCCTAGAGAAGGATATCATGCTTGGTCAAGTAGAGGGTCAGTAAAGAAGCGGAAGACTCTCAATGAGATGGATTGATATGGTGGCTTCAGTGATGGGCTCAAGCATAGCAAACATTGTGAGGTTGGCACAGGACTAGGCAGTATTTCGTTCTGTTGTGCATAGGGTTGTTGTGAGTCAGAGCCGACTTGACAGCACCTAACAACAGCAATAGCTAACGATTGCACACATGTCTTCATGTGTTTATTAGCTGCCTGAAAGTTTTCATGCCCTTTGCCTATTTTTTAGTTGAGTTATTTGTCTTTTTGTTGTTGACGTGTTAAAGTTTTATATAAATTTTAGAGATTAGTCCCTAGTCCAATATTAGTCCAATAAGTCTTTGCTAAAATTTTCCCCCCAATTTTTAGGTGCTTTTTTTCACTCTTTTGGTGAAGTCTTTTGATGTACATAAATGTTCAATTTTTAGGAGGTTCCAGTCATCTAGTTTGTCTTCTGTTGTTCATGTTTTTAGTTATGTTTGATAGTGTGTTTATGCCATTTATTAAGACCCTTACATTTGTGCCTAATTTTTCTTTCATGATCTTTATAGTTTTAGGTTTTAAATTTAGGTCTTTCATCCATTTTGAGCTAATTTTTGTGTATGGTATGAGCTATATAGATCCTGTTTCATTTTTCTGCATCTTGATACCCAGTTTAGCCTTCACCATTTGTAGAAGAGACTGTTTCAAACCCCATTGAATGGGCTTTGATACCTTGTCAAAATTCAGCTGCCCATAAGTGTATGGATTTACTTCTGGGTTGTCAATTCTTTTTCATTCATCTATGTGTTTGTCATTGAACCAGGCTGTTTTGATTACTTTGGCTGTATGGTATGTTTTGAGATTGGGACTATGAGACCTCCTACTTTGCTGTTCTTTCAGTATTTCTTTGGCTGTTCAGAGCCTCTTTTCTTTCCATATAAAGTTGTCCCCATGTTTTTCCATTTAAGTAAAGAATGTTGTTGAAATTTGGATTGGGATTGCATTATATCAATACATGACTTTTTGCAGTATTGACATTTTCACAATGTTAAGTGAGCATGGAGCATCCATTTTTGTAAGTCTCTTTTAGTTTCTTATGTTGTTATGTGCTGTTGAGTCGGACCTGACTCATAGCAACCCCTCCTTGGGTTTCCGAGGCGGTGTTACTACGGAAGTAGATTGCCCAACATCCCTTCCGAGAAGTAGTTGGTAGGTTTGAACAGCCAGCCTTCTGGTTAGCAGTCAAGTGCCTTAGGCACTATGCTACCAGAGCTCTTTTAGTTTCTTAGAGTAGTGTTTTATAGTTTTCTTTGTATAGGTCTTTACATCCCTGGTTACATCTATTCCTGGGTTATTTTATCCTTTTGTGGGCTATTATAATTGGTACTGTTTTCTTTATTTCCTTTTCAGAGTTCCTCAAGTTAATGTAAATGAACTCAGTTGAATTTTGTGTGTTATCATTTACCCTACCACTTTGTGAATTCTTCTATTAGATCCAGTAGTTTTCTTGTGAAAACTGTGGGATTTTCTATGTATAGTATCATGTCATGTGCAAATAAAAGTAGTTTTGCTATTTCCTTTTCAATTTGGATACCTTTTATTTCCCTTTCTTGTCTTATTGGTGTAGTTAGGACTGCCAGTACAATATTGAATAAGAGTGGTGATAGTGGGCATCCTTGTCTTGTTCCCATTCTCAAGGGAAAGGCTCTCAGTCTTTCTCCATTGAGAATAATGGTGGTTATTGATTTTTCATATATGCTTTTAATTATGTTGAGGAATTTCCCTTTTTTTCTTATTTTGCTGAGAGTTTTTTTTTTTTTTTTTTAAATCAGGAAGGTGTTTTGCTTTATCAAATCCCTTTTCTGTATCGAGATGACCGTGTGATTCTTTTTCTTTGTTTTATTTATGTGGTTAATCACGTTAATTTATTTTCTAATGTTGAACCATTCTTGACTTCCTGGCATGAATCCCACCTGACCGTGATGTCTGATTTTTTTTTTTTTTTTTTTCATATGGTGTTGAATTCTCTGGGCTAGAATTTTGTTGAGAATTTTTGCATCTGTTTTATAATTTTTTGTATGAAGTGGCTTTACCTGACTTTGATGTCATGGTGATGGTGGCTTCATAAAATGAATTGGGGAATATTCCTTCCTTTTCTGTGTTTTGGAAGAATTTGAGTAGAATTAGTATCATCTCTTTCCTGAATGTTTGGTAAAATTCTCCAGTGAAACCATCTGGTCCTGGGCTTTATTTATTGACAGTTTTTGATGACATTTTCAATCTCTTTAGATGAAGGGTCTTTTATGTGTCTCTTTAGATTTTCTACCTTTGTGTTATATTAGATAGGTAATGTGTTTGTACAAACTTGTGTATGTCTTCTAAGTTTTCAAATTTGTTGGAGTACAGTTTTTCATTGTACTCTGTTAAAATCCTCTTTATCTCATTTGGATCTGTTGTAATGTCTCCAATTTCATTTTTTATTTTGGTTATTTACATTTCCTCATTTTCTTCTCTGTTTGGTCAGTAATTTGTCTGTTTTATTTATCCTGTCAGAGAAAATCTTTTCAGTTCTTTCTGTTGTTTTTCTGTTTTCTATTTCATTTATTTCTGCTTTAATCTAAATATCCTTTTGTAGTAGCTTTGTTCCTTTGTTCTTCCTTTTCTGTTTTTTCACGTTGTTAAGTTACTGATTTTGACATTTCTTCTTTTTAATGCCTGCATTTATTGCTATAAATTTCCCTCTGAGCACTCCTTTTGTTGATTTCCAAAGGTTCTGGTATGTGGTGTTTTCATCCTTGTTTATTTCTAAGATTTTTAATTTCACTTTTGATTTCTTATATTTAGTAGATTTTTAATAATGTGTTATTTAATTTCCTTGTTCTTC
The DNA here is from genome assembly GCF_000298275.1 of Orycteropus afer afer. Classification (NCBI taxonomy): domain Eukaryota; kingdom Metazoa; phylum Chordata; class Mammalia; order Tubulidentata; family Orycteropodidae; genus Orycteropus; species Orycteropus afer. The sequence continues at coordinate 11,061,258 of NW_006921667.1, read as the reverse complement.
TTGTTATTCATTTCTAGTTTCATACTGTTTTGCTTTGTATAAGTTCAGTCTTTTTAAATCTATTGATGCTTCTTTGTAACCTAAAATACAATCTGGTTTGGAAAATGTTCCATATGAGTTGGAGAAGAATGTGTTCTGTTTTGCTGTAGGGTAGTAGTATGTTTTATCTAAGCCTGTGAAGTCTGATTACTTGATAGTGTTGTTTACTTCTTATATTTTTGTTGATTTTCTTTCTAGCTGTTCTGCCCATTGTCAAAAGTGGTGTGTTAAAATCTCCTCCAACTATTGTAGATCTGCCTATTTCTCTCATTCTGTTAGAATTTGTTTTATAAATTTTGAAGCTCTGGGATTGGGAGCATAAATATTTGCAAGTGTTATGTCTCCTTGGTGAATTACCCTTTAATTGTTCATAATATCCTTCTTTGTCACTTATAATGGATTTTAACTTAAAGCCTATTTTGTCAGATACTAATATTGCCACTCTTGTTTTCTTTTTGTTACTGTTTTTATGGTATATATATTTTTTCTACCCTTTGGTTTTTAACCTGTTTATGTATTTGTGTCTAAGGTGGGTCTCTTTTTGATAATGTATTGATGGATCATGCTAGTTAATCCATTCTGCCACTCTGTCTTTTGACTGATGTATTTAGTACATATACGTTCAATGTGATCATTAATAGGTATGGATTTACTGCTGCCATTTGGTTACACTTTTTTTTTGTGGTGTTTAATAGTTTCTTTGTTCATCACTTTCTATGATAACCTTTTATATATATATTTTTCTTTTCATTTAATTTTCTTCTTTATTTTGGTAAGTAGATGTATTCTTTTTATTATTTTTCTTTGCTGTTAACCTGAAGCTTACATTCATCATACTAAATTTGAAACAATCTGTTATATTTTGAGAGTGCCTCAACTTCCCCTCTATATTGAAGTTCTATAACATCCACCATTTTCTCCCCCATACCACTTTTTTTTTTTTTTTAATTGTCATAATTTACATCTTTATATCTCTGGTACCCTTTAATCAAGTTCATAGCTTTGTTTTGCTTTTTTAAAGTTTCTCCTTTTCTTGGTATCCGAGTGATGCTGTCATGTGTTTTTATTCTAGTTTGTTGTGTGATGTGTTTGTTTTTTTATCCAAAGGACTCCCTTTAATAATTCCTATAGGGCTAGTCTGGTGGTTACAGATTCCCTTAATTTCTGCATATCTGAGAATGCCCTAATTCTGCTGTCCCAAATGGCCATTATGCTGCATTGTGCCAGGAGGCAGGGCTTAGTCCATTGCAAATCTCTGTTTTCCCCCTTACCTCATTCTGTCTCTCCTTTAAATTGGTGCTCAATCTGTTTTTTCAACTTTACGTTTGATGTTCTGTTGTCCTAGATCATTATTGGTGTCTGTTTTACTTAGTTTCTCGAGTGTGTGTTGTCAGGACTCATTATGGTACATGTATCTTAAGATGTCATTTTTTTGTGTGTGTGATTTGGGTGAGCGTTTACAGAGCAAATTCATTTCCATACAGCAGCTCACATACACTTTGTCTCATGACATTGACTACAGTTTACCGCAGTGCAACAGCTCCCCTCCCACTTCCTCCCCATGGTTACCTCTTCCCTTGTGTCCTTCCGTCCATTCACTCCTGCCCCCTGAGCTGTCTCCCTGTGCATACACAGCCCTTCTTTTCTCTCATGATTGTTCTCTCCAAGGAGTATATCTACCTAATGTAAATGTTCACCTCATGTGCCTCTCTTGTTTGGAAGCCACAGGAGTGGGTTCAGTTCCAAACCTGAAGGGCAGCTAGGAGCCATAGTCTCGGTGGTTCCATCAGGCTCTATCAGACCAGCAAACGTGATCCCCTGCCCCCCCCCCTTTTTTAAATGATTTTGAGTTTTGTTCCATATTGTTCTTTCACTCTAATCAGGATCTACTACATAGATCCCCCTCTGAGTGGTTGACAGTGGTAGCCAGGCACCATTTAGTTCTTCCAGTCTCATAGTCATATAGGCTGAGGATCGCATGGTATACCAGTTGCTTGGATTAATTGTTTCCGTGAATCTTTGGTTTTATTCATACTTCTTTGCTCTGGACAAGAAGAGATCCATCATTGCATCTAGATGGCCTCTTGCAACCTTTTAAGATCCCAGTCACTACTTACCATAGTAGGATGTGGAACATTGTTTTGTGTAGTATGTTATGCCATATGACTATGGTCCCGAGCCCACAGGTGCAACTACTCGCTCCGTCTGGGTAGCTGGCTGTGGCCAAGAAGAGACTACAACCTTGTCCTTTGTCAGCTCTACTGTATACCTAGGAGTTCTTAAAGAACATACCAATACATTTGTGGGAACATTGTCTGCCAACCCTATCATGGTCTTGGGTACACTCCCTGCATAGACATGCCTAATAGTTGACCCTGTCCACCCATCTATCCACCTGTATACCCATGTTTGCCTTCACTGACAACGTAGTATGTGCAAAAGGGTTCATCTCTGTTGTCTGTACCTCCTACGTACCTCTCTCTGTCTTTCTCTTCCTGGGTGCCATCATGATGATCACTCACATTAGGTACATTGCCCTTTTCTTCACCTAACTCAATACTTGTCTCTACTTATCCAATAGTGTTCCCCCTCCACTCCTACCCCTTGTAACCAACAAAGAAAATTTCCTTTCATATGTAAACCTTTCCTTGAATTTTTACAGTAATGGACTAATACAATATTTTTTTTTCTGTGACTGACTTATTTCACTCAGCATAATGTCCTCCAACTTCATCCATGTTATGCAGTGTTTTGCAGATTCTACATTATTCTTTAGGGTTGCATAATATTCCATTGTGTGTATGTACCATAGTTTGATTATCCATTCTTCAGTTGATGGACACCTAGGTTGTTTCCATCTTTTGGCTATTGTAAATAGTGCTGCGATGAACATGGGTGTGCATATATCTGTTCTTGTTAAGATGTCTTCTTAACCAGAGCTGTTCTAGAATTTGGTTTTCTTTTTAATATATAGAAATACAACTGATTTTTGTGTGCCATTCTTTTATCTTGCAACTTTTACAGATTTGTGTATTAGCTCTGATTGGTTTATTGGTTGGTTGTTTGGTTTTTTTTTTTTTTAGGATTTTCTATATCAGATTACCTCATCTGTGAATAAAAATAGTTTTATTTCTTCTTGACCCTGTTTTCGATTCCTTGAGTTTCTTTTTCTTAATTAATGCTCTGCCTCCTGCTCCCAGCCCACTGGAGCTAGAGGCGTTTCTTCACTCAGATAGCTGCTGGCTGCTGAGGCTGAGAAGCCCCAAGGTTGACAAGTAAAAAGGCACAGTCCTGATGTTACCAAACCACACAGCAGGCCATTAACTTAAGTCCACTGCAAGCCTAAGGTCGGCAGAGCATAGCAGGCTGCTGAGCAACGACATGGCTACATGCAGGGTCCAAGCATGCCATAGGCTAGAGACCATTCCCAAACTATTTCTTGTATATGGGAAGCAGACCACATACCCAAAGCATCTACTCAGCTGCTTATGGTAGATCCCATCATGGAGTTGATTGCCAGTCTCATCATGGGGAAAAACTACCACCAGCTGTCCGGCAACTCAACCAGGCCCAGCCAAGTTGACACAAAAACAACCACCACAACATCCTTGTCTTGTTCTTGATCTTGGAGGAAAAGCTTTCAGTCTCTCACCATTGAGTATGATCTTAGCTGTTTTTTCATCAGTGTTCTTTATCATATTCCTTCTATTCCTAGTTTGTTGAGGATTTTTATCACGAATTGGTGTTGGATTTTATGAAAATAATTTTCTATAACTATGTTGAGATGATCATGTGGTTTTTTTCCTTTATTAATATAATATATTATTGAATTTTTGAATGCTGACCCAACTTTACATTCCTGGAATGAATCCTAGTTCATCATTGTCTTAGTTATCTAGTGCTGCTATAACAGAAATACCACAAGTGAGTGACTTTAACAGACAGATTTGTTTTCTCACAGATTAGGAAGCTGGAAGTCTGCCTTCAGGGTGCTGGCTTCAGCAGAAGGCTTTCATTCCCTTTTGGCCCTGGAGGAAGAAGATCCTTGTCTCTTCTGAACTTTTGCTTCTGGGCAGTTTTCATATGCCTTGGCATCTTACTTTCACCATCACTGCTTGCTACTCTTTGCCTAATCTGCTTGGGTTATTTCTCAAACATGATCAGTTTAAGATACATCCTACACTTATAGGGCCTCATTAACATAGTATAGAAAACACTGTTACCATATGTTGCTGCTGTTAGATGCACTCAAATTGGTTCCTACTCAGGGTGACCCAATGTGTACAGAACAAAACACTGCACGTTCCTGTGCCATCCTCACAGTCGTTGGCTTTGTTTGAGCTCATTATTGCATCCAGTGTGTCAGTCCATCTCAGTGAGGGTCTTTTCTTTTTTGCTGACCCTCTAATTTACCAAGCATGATCTCCTTCTCTGGGGACAGGTCCCTCCTGATAACATGTCCAAAGAATGCAAGCTGACATCTCACCATCCTCTCTTGTAAGGAGCATTCTGGCTGTATGTCTTCCGAGACAGATTTATCAGTTCCTGCCGGTCCATGGTATATTCAGTACTCTTTATCAGTATCATAATTCAAAGGGATCAGTTCTTCTCCACTCTTCCTTATTCACTGTCCAGTTTTTGTATGCATACAAGGTGATTGAAAATACAGTCACTTGGGTCAGGCACACCTTAGTCCTCAAAATGACATCTTTGCTATCTAACACTTTAAAGAGGTCTTTTGCAGCAGATTTGCCTAATGAAATATGTTGTTGGATTTCTTGAGTAATGCTTTAATGGGCACTTATTATGGATCAGGTAAAGTGCCACCACTCTCTGTCAGTTTGTCCTACTGTGATGGCTTGTGTGTTGCTGTGAGATTGGAGGCTATGCCACCGGTATTTCAAATAGCAGCAGGGTCACCCATGGTGAACAGGTGTCAGTGGGGCTTCCAGACTAAGACTCAGAAAAAGGAAGGGGCCATCCACTTCTCAAAGAACAGGCCAGTGAAGACCTTATGAATAGTGGTGAAACAATGTCTGATACATTAGTGGAAAACCTTTTGAATAGCCTTGAAACATTGTCTGATACAGTTCTGGAACATGAGTGCCTCATGTTGGAAGGCACTAAAAATATCACTTGGGAAGTGCTGCCTCCTCAAAATAGAGTTGACCTTAATGACATGGATGGAGTAAAGCTTTCAGGATTTCCATTTGTTGATGTGGCACAACTCAAAATGGGAAGAAACAGCTGTAAACATCCATTAATGAATAGATCATGGAATGTGCAAAGTATAGATCTAGGAAAATTGGAAGTTGTAAAAAATGAAATGGAATACATAAAGATCAGTATCTTAGACATTGTTATTGTTGTTGTTGTTGTCATGTGCCATCGAGTCGGCCCTGACTCATAGCAACCCTTCCTTGGGTTGCCAAGGCAGTATCACTACGGAAGTAGATTGCCCAACCTTCCTTCCAGGGAGTGGCTGGTGGGTTTGAACCTCCAGCCTTCTAGTTAGCAGTCAAGTGCCTTAGGCACTATGCTACCAGAACTTCTATCTTAGGCATTAGGGAGCTGAAATGGAGTGGTTTTTTCCATTTTGAATCAGACAGTCATATGATTTACTATGCCGCAAATGACAAATTAAAGAGAATGGTATTGAAGGAAGAAGTCAAAGCTGCACTGAAGAAATTGATGAAAAGTGAGATTTCAGGGATTGTTGGAATACCTGTTAAGATGTTTCAACAAATAGTTCTGTGCTGGAGGCACTTACTCATCTATGTCAAGAAATTTGGAAGACAGCTACCTGGCCAACTGACTGAAAGAGATCTATATTTATACCCATTCCAAAGAAAAGTGATCCAACAGAATGTGGAAATTATTGAATTGTGGTGTGGTAAATTACCTGGTATGGCTTTTCTAGCCGTAAGTCTTTGTAAACTCTGTGGTGGAATTTGCTATGAGCAACTGAGGAGCTCCTGATTGTAAAAGTTATCCACCTGGGTATTTCTAGTGGGTATGGCACAAAGCAATGTTCTGGGAGGTTCACTCTCTCTCAGGTGCTTAGTATTCTGATGTTATGATTGGCTAGTTTGGCCACTCTGCCAGGCTGAAAAGGAGATCTCATAGAGGCAGAACTCTCTCTGACTACTGGGTGAGAAGAATGTGCTACTGTGAGGAAACATGCTCCTGAGAGACATGCGCTGCTGGGAAAGAGACACAAGAGACATTAATTGCTGAGAGAGACACCAAGGGACATGCACTGCTGGGACAGAGACTGTGAGAGACTTTTGGGTGAGAGATGGCAGGCTGAGAGAGATTGAGCATTTTTCCTGAAGTTGAATTGTAATCTGGTGCTTCCCTAATAAACCCCATAATCTGTGAGTTCTGTGTGGCCACTGCAGTGAATTATCAAACTCAGGAGAGAGGTGGTGGTTACTTTGGGAGGAACGGTTGGTGAAAGGGCTGGAGGGAGGCAACATATCTGGCCTTGCAGGAATAGGACTTGGGCTACTGATAGTGATTCTGTTTTCCTCTTGTATGGTTAGAGGTCAGAAGATGGTCTACTTGCCTTTTTTGCATGAATGATACTATTAATATTACACACAACTAAAATTTTGCTGAAGATAATTCAAAAATGATTGTAGCTGTATATTGACAGAGAACTTCCAGAAATGCAAGCTGGAT
>NW_006921667.1:11031962-11054235 GCF_000298275.1 Orycteropus afer afer | reverse complement strand
CTACTTCCGTAGTGATACTGCCTCGGAAACCCAAGGAGGGGTCGCTATGAGTCGGGTTTGACTCGACGGCACATAACAACAACAACAACATGAGGAACCTGTACATAGACCAAGAGACAGTTCAAACAGAACAGAGGGATACTGCATCATATAAAATCAAGAAGGGAGTGTGTCAGAGTTGTTTGCTTATTCATACTTATTCAGTCTGTATGCTGAGCAAATAATTTGAGAAACTGGATATATGAAGAAGAATGCAGCATCAGGATTGGAGAAGACTCTAACAATCTGCAGTATGCACACAACACAACCTTGCTTGCAGAAAGTGACTTGAAACACTTGTTGATGAGATTAAAGCTACAGTCTGCAGTATGGATTACACTTCAATGTAAAGAAGAAATCCCCACAACCAGACCAATAAGCAGCATCACCATAAATGGAGAAAAGATTCAAGTTGTCAGAGATTTCATATAACCTGGATCCAGAATCAACACCTATAGAAGCAGCAGTCAAGACATCAGATGTCATATTGCTCTAGGAAAGTCTGCTGGAAAAACCCTCTTTCAAGTGCTGAAAAGCAAAGATATCTGTTTGAAGACTGAGGTGCACTTAACCCAAGCCATGGTATTTTCAGTTACTTCATATGCATGTTACTCATGCAGAGCCATGGGATCCAGGTAAGGGGAAGGAGACAGGGCCCCACCCCAAGAGACAGGAGGCAAGGGAAAAGCCGGGGATGAGACAGAGCTGCAGGATCCAGGTAAGGGGAGGGCAGAGAGCTAAGGGAGACAAACTTATCTGTCAGTTTGTATTGTGGTGACTTGTGTGTTGCTGTGAGGCTTGATGTTGTGCACTGGTGTTTCAAATGCCAGCAGGGTTGCATATGGTGCACAGGTTTCAATGCAGCTTACAGACTGAGACAGACTAAAAGAAGGAAGAGGTCATCCACTTCTCAGAGAATTGGCCAGGGAAAACCTTATGAATAGCAGAGAAACACTGTCTGATATATTACTGGGCAACTTTATGAATAGCCTGGAAACATGCCCAGTACAGTGGAGGAAGACAAGCCCGTTAGGTCAGAAGGCATGCAAAATAAGACTGGGAAAGAGCTGCCTCCTCAGAGTAGAACCAACCTTAATGATATGGATAAAGTAAAGCTTTCGGGACTTCCATTTGCTGCCTTGGCACTACTCAAATTGGGAAGAAACAGCTGCAGGCACCCATTAATAATCGGAACATGGAATATACGAAGTATGAATCTAGAAAAATTGAAAGTTGTTAAAAATGAAATGGAATGCATTAAGATTGATATCATAGGCATTAGTGAACTGAAATGGACCAGTTTTGGCCATTTTGAATCTGACAACCATATGATCTACTATACTGGGAATGACAATTTGAAGAGGAATGGCTTGGCATTCATCATCACAAAGGATGTTTCAAGATCTGTCCTGAAGTACAGTGCTGTCAGTGACAGGATAATATCCATATGCCTACAAGAAAAATCAGGTAATACTACTGTTATTCAAATTTACACACCAACCACCAAAACCAAAGATGGGGAAATTGAAGGTTTTTATCAACTTCTGAAGTCTGAAATTGACTGAACATGCAATCAAGATGTGTGACTTATCACTGGTGACTGGAATGCAAGTTGGAAGCAAAGAAGAATCACCAGTAGTTGGAAAATTTGGCCTTGGTGACAGAAATAACTCTGGAGATCACATGATAGAATTTTGCAAGACCAACAACTTATTCATTGCAAATACCTTTTTTCAACAACACAAACGGCATCTATACACATGGATTTCACCAGAGGGAGTACACAGGAATCAGATTGACTACATCTGTGGCAAGAGGAGATGGAAAAGCTCAATATCTTCAGCCAAAACAAGGCCAAGAAGAGACCATCAACTGCTCACATGCAAGTTCAACTTGAAGTTAAGGACAATTAAAACAAGTCCACAAGAGCCAAAATATGACCTTGATTAAATCTTTCCTGAATTTAGAGACCATCTGAACAATAGATTTGGTGCATTGAACAGCAGTGACCGAAAACCAGATTTATGGGATGACATAAAGAGCATCATCCATGAAGAAAGCAAGAGATCATTAAAAACACAAGAAAGGAAGAAAAGACCAAAGTGGATGTCAGAAGAGACTCTGAAAATTGTGCTTGAGAGGAGAGTAGCTAAAGCAAATGGAAGAAATGACAAGATAAAAGAGCTGAACAGAAGATTTCAAAGAGCAGCTTGAACAGACAAATCCAATTACTATAATGAAATGTGCAAAGACCTGGAGTTAGAAAACCAAAAGGGAAGAATATGTTCAGCATTTCTCAAGCCGAAAGAACTGATGAAAGAATTTAAGCTTTGAGTTGCACTATTGACAGATTCTATGGGCAGAATATTGAATGATGCAGGAAGCATCAAAAGAAGGTGGAAGGAATACACAGAGTCACTGTCACAAAAAGAATTGGTTGATGTTCATCCATTTCAGGAGGTGGCATATGATCAAGAACCAATGGTATTGAAGGAAGAAGTTGAAGCTGCACTGAAGGAATTGGTGAAGAACAAGGCTCCAGGCACTGATAGAATACTCACTGGGATGCTTGAACACACAGGTGCCCCACTGAAGACACTTACTTGGCTGTGCCAAGAGATTGGGAAGACAGCTACCTGGCCAACTGACTGGAAGAAATCCGTATTTCTACCCATTCCAAAGAGAGGTGATTCCACAGAATGTGGAAATTATCAAACAAAATCATGAAAATTGCATGCAGAAATCTTACTGAAGATAATTTAAAAATGGTTGCAGCAGTATATTGACAGAGAACTTCCAGAAATGCAAGATGGATTCAGAAGAGGATGTGGAATGTGGGATATCATTGCTGATGTCAGATGGATCTTAGCTCAAAGTAAAGGATACCAGAAAGATGTTTGCTTGTATTTTATCAACTATGCAAAGGCATTTGATTATGTGGATCATAACAGATTATGGGTAACATTGAGAAGAATAGGAATTCCAGAACACTTAATTGTACTCATGAGGAACCTCTACATAGACAAGGAGGCTGTCATTCAAACAGAACAAGGGGACACTGCATTGTTTAAAATCAAGAAGAGAGCATGTCAGGGTTGTATCCTTTTACCATATTTATTCAATCTGTATGCTGAGCAAATAATCCGAGAAGCTGGACTATATGAACAAGAGTGTGGCATCAGGATTGGAGGAAGAATCATTAACCTGCGATATGCTGATGCTATGCCTTTGCTTGCTGAAAGTGAAGATAACTTGAAGCACTTACTGATGAAGATTGAAGAATACAGTCTGCGGTATGGATTACATCTCAGTGTAAAGAAAACAAAAATCCTCAGCTGGACCTAAGTGGCATCACGATGAATGGAAAAAAAGATTGAAGTTGTCAAAGACTTCACATTGCTTGGTTCTACAATCAACACCAATGGAAGCAGCTGTCAGGACATCAGATGACGTATAGCACTGGGCAAATTGGCTGCAAAGGACCTCTTTCAAGTGCTGAGGAGCAAAGATACCTCCTTGAGGACTAAGGCGTGGCTGACGCAAGCCATGGTATTTTCAGTCGCATTTTATGCATGTGAGAGCTGGACAGTTGCCAAAGGGGGAAGGAGGCTGTATCTTCTGACGTCTTTTTACCCCACAAGAGGAAGACAGAATCACCATCAGTAGCCCAAGGCCTATTCCTGGGATGCCAGACATGCTGCCTTCCTCTGACCCTTTCACCAACGGTTCTTCCTGCAGCACCTACCACCTCTCTGCTGTATTCAGTAATTCGCTGCAGTGGCCACACAGAAGTCACAGATTGTGGGCTTTATTAGGGAAGCAACAGGCTACAATTCAAGTTCAGGGACACGCTCAATCTCTCTCAGCCAACACTCTCTCTCAGTCTCTCTCCTAATAGTGCGTGTCTCTCACTGTCTATCTCAGCAGTGCATGTCTCTTGGTGTCTCTCTCAGCAGTGTGTCTCTGTGTCTCTCAGCCAGCAGTGAGAGATTTCTTCTGCCTCTAGAAGGGCTCCTTTTGAGCCTGGCAGAGTGGCCAAAGTAACCAATACCAACATCAGAATTCTAAACACCTGAGAGAGTGCAAACTTCCCAGAAAATTCCTTCATGCTGCCCCCAACAGAAATACCCCAGGTGGATAACTTTAACAATCAGGAGCTACTCAGTTGCTCACAGCCAATTCCACCACAGAGTTTATAAAGACTTATGGCTAGAAAAGCCACACTATGTGATTTACTACACTGCAATAGTGAATAAGGAAGACCGAAGAGAAGTTGATGCTTTTGAGTTGTGGTGCTGGCAAAGAATGCTGAAAGTGCCATGGACTGCTAAAAGATCTAACAAATCTGTCCTTGAAGAAGTGAAGACGGAATGCTCCTTGGAAGCAAGAATGACCAGATTTTGTCTCACCTACTTTGGTCATGTTGTCAGAAGTGACCATTCCCTGGAGAAGGGTGTCATGCTTGGTAGCTGGAGGGTCGACGAAAGAGAAGAAGGCCCTCAATGAGATGGATTGACACAATGGTTCCAGCAATGGGCTCAAGTATAGCAAGGATCATGGAGCTGGCGCAGGACCAGTCAGTGTTTCCTTCTGCTGTGCATAGGGTCACTATGAGTTGGAGATGACTTTACGGCACCTAACAACAACATATGCATATAAAAGCCTGACAGTGAATAAAGAGACCAAAGAAGAGTTGATGCTTTTGAGTGGTGATGTTGGCAAAGAATACCGAAAGTACCATGGACTGCCAGAGAAATGAACAAATCTGTCCTGGAAGAAGTGCAACCTGGATGTTCCTTGGAAGCAAGAATGGCCACACTTTATCTTACCTACTTTGGTCATGTTGTCAGATGGGACCATTCCCTGGAGAAAGATATGCTTGGTAAAGTGGAGGGTCATTGAAAAAGGGGAAGATCCTCAGTGAGATGATTGACACAGCTGACTCAGGTATAGCAAGGATTGTGAGGCTGGCACAGGACCGGGCAGTGTTTCATTCTGTTGTGCGTATGATCACTATGAGTTGGACCCAACTCAATGACACCTAACAACAGGTAAAGAGGAAACCTAGATAACTTAAATCTTTTCTCCGTGTATCATGATGTTACTTATGAACCATTTGTGATGATTTTTGTTTTCCTTACATTGAAATGTAATCATACTGAGTGCTGTGATCTTTGATCTTCAACAGTAAATGCTTCCATTCTTCTTCACTTTCAGCAAACAGTGTTGTATTCTCTCATCTTGCTGATTATTAATGAGACTTCCATCGATTCTAATGCCATGTTCTTCTTCATATAATCTAGCTTCTCAGATTTTTTACTCTGTATACAGATTGACTAAGTATAGTGAAAGTATACACACCTAATGCACACCTCTCCTGCTTTTAAGCTGCACAATGTCTTTTTCTTCTGTTTGAACAACTATGCTACATTAAAGAACAATGAAGGATACGCGAATCTTCTCACAACATGGATGAGCCTGGAGAACATTATGCTGAGTTAAATAAGTTAGTCACAGAAGGACAAATATTGTATGAGCCCATTACTGTAAAAAGACAAAGAAGAGTTTGCTTAAGGAAGGGAACTCATTTTGTAGGTTACTGCAGTGGGGAGGTAAGGGGAGAGATTAATTTCAGGCTAGTTGGGGGCCACATGCTGATGTGGGTAAGAGGAGGGATGGTATAGAAAGAGTCTGTGACCACCATGATAACATTAGGAAAAGAAAGGACACTGAATTGTGCACATAAGATATAAACGACAGAGGCTGATACCAGTATATCTACAATACTGCATTACCATTAATACCAAACACCAGGCTACAGATAAACACATAAACATCTGAGAAGATCAGATGGGGGTCGTTAAACAGGATTATACTCTAGACCAAGGGTAGATTCAGCTGAAGATAATCTAACACAGATACCAGTGACACAAAATACCCGCGATCCTTATAGAAACAACAGAAGACAGACATAGAGCAATCCCTCACAGACAGCCAGACACTGTGGGAGAGAAATCCAACAGATCTACCAACTCAAGACCATAATATTGGGGGACACCAGACTCAGTTGGCACAACAAAATACATAAAAATCTTGTTCCACAGCCTATATCGGTGAGTAGGGACTGGGGTCTTAAAAGCTTTCCAGCAGCCATCTAAGAAGCAGCTAATGGTCTCTTATCGTTGGAAGGGAAGAGTACAAAAAAACCAAGGGCTTTTAGAAGTAATGAGCCCTAGGACATGATGTACCACAAGACCAGAACTAGATGGTGCCTGGCTACAATGCCAGCCACTCAGGAAAGGATCAAAACTGGAGATCCTGGATAGAGTGGGAGGAAAAACGTGGAACAAAATCCAAAAACACAATAATGACCAGAATTTCTGGTCAGATGGAGTCTAGTGGGTCCCCCAGTACTATGGCCCTGGGATACACTTCAGGCCTGGAATAAAAGTCACTCCCAGAGGCTGGCTCTCAGCCCAATAGTAAATAAGAGGCACACACAGACCACTCATCCCAGGGTGGCGCACCCACATACTCTAGGGAGGTGCATCCCTTGGAACAGTTGACCACAGGGCACCAGAGGGGCAACATTCACATGGAGGAAATCCAGCACACATAGGAATGCATAACTGTGAGGGGCATGGGGGGCAGTTACTGGGAAGGAAGGGGAGGAGAGTGGGTTAGGGTTGGGGATGTTAATTGGGGAGTGAAACCAAATGTACACCAAATGCTGAATATAAAACAAGTTCTGTTCTGTAAATTTACACCTAAAGAACAATAAAAAAAAAAAAAAAAAGATAGTGTTCTATAATTTCCTCATCCTTTTGGATCACTTTTTTTGGAATATGCATATTAGAAATCTCTTCCAGTTACTGACTTGGAAGCTGTCTTCCACATTTCTTAGCAAAGAAGAGTGTTTCCAGTGTTGTGTTCGTTTGTTGAAACACCTCAATTGGTATTCCATCAGTTTCTTGACTGTTGCTTTTCACCAGTACCTTCAGTGCTGCTTGCACATCTTCCTTTAATACCATCGGTTCTTGATCATATACTACCTCCTGAATTGCTTGTGTGTTACCCAGTTCTTTTCAGTACTATGATTCTGTATATACTTTCCATCTTCTCTTGATGTTAACTGTATCATTCTGTTTTTTGCCCATAGAATCTTTCAGTGTTGCAACTCAAAGCTCAATGTTTTCTTCACTTCCTTCAGCTTGTGAAACGCCAAGGGTGTTGTCTTCTTTGGGTTTTCTAACTCCAGGTCTTTGCACATTTCATTATAATGCTTTACTTTGTCTTCTTAAACCACCCTTTGAAATCTTCTGTTCATCTGTTTTACTTCATCATTCCTTCCATTTGCTTTAGCTACTTTAGGTTCAAGAGCATTTCAGAGTCTCTTGTGACATCTTTTTTTTTTTCTTCCCTGTCTTTTAAATGAAATGACCTTTTGTTTTCTTCAGGAGCTCTGGTGGCGTAGTGCCTAAGGCATCTGAATACTAACCAGAAGGCTGGTGGTTCAAACCCCCCAGCCACTCCTCGGAAGGAAGGGTTGGACAATCTACTTTTGTAGTGATATCGCCTCAGAAACCCAGACGAGTCACTGTGAGTCAGACCTGACTCAGGGACAGTGGGTCGGGTTTGTTTTCTTCATGTATGATATCCCTGTTGTTATCCCACAACTTGTCTGGTCTTTGGTCATAAGTGATCAGTACATCAGATGTACTCGATATGGTCTTTAAATTCAGGAAGGATATGCTCAGGCATATTTAGGCTCTCATGTACTTGTTTTTATTTTCTTCAGTTTTAACTTGAGCTTTCATATGAGCAATTGGTTGTCTGTTCTGTAAGTATAAGGGTAAAGAATTACAACAGGTATTTTGTGGGGACACAATTCAATCCATAACAGTCATGATGTAGTCTTTTTTTTAAAAAAAAATGTTCCTAGGTTAATTAATAGGAAGCTCTGGTAGCATAGTACTTAAGGCACTTGACTGCTAACCAGAAGGCTGGCGGTTCAAACCCACCAGCCACTCCTCGGAAGGAAGGTTGGGCAATCCTACTTCCGTAGTGATACTGCCTTGGAAACCCAAGGAGGAGTTGCTGTGAGTCGGGGCCAACTCAATGGCATACAACAACAACAACAAAAGGTTAATTAATTGTTTGTTTGTTTTTGAGAATTTTTGGATCTATATTCATGAGTGCTATTAGGCTGTAGTTTTCTTGTCTTATGATATGTTTGTCTAGTTGTATCATAAAATGAGTTAGATAGAATTCACTCTGTTATCTGGTGCCTCTTTACTTTTGATATGACAGTATATATATTTTTTTTAATTTTCTTGTGATTTGGGTGAAAGTTTACAGAGCAAATTCATCTTCCATACAGCAGTTCACATACACTTGGTCTCATTACACTGACTGAAATCTCCCACAGTGCAACAGCACTCCTCCCACTCCTCCCTATAGCTACCTCTTCCCTGCGTCATTCTCTCCCATGCACTTCTGCCCCCCAAGTTGTCTCCCTGTGCATACACAGCCCTTCTATTCTCCCATGATTGATCTCTCCAAGGAATGTATCTACCTACTGTAAATGTTCAGCTCATATGGCTGTCTTTTGTTTAGCTGGAAGCCACAGAAGTAGGTTCAATTTCAGACCTGAAGGGCAGCTAGGGGCCATAGTCTCGGGTTCCACCAGGCTCTATCAGACCAGCAAACCTGGTCCTTCCCCTCCCCCCCACGATTTTGAGTTTTGTTCCACATTGTTCTCCCACTCTATCCAAGGTCTCCTACATAGATTCCCCCTCTGAGTGGTTGACAGTAGTAGCTGGGCACCATCTAGTTCTTCTGGTCTCCTACTCATACAGGCTGAGGATCACACATTATACCAGTCCCTTGGACTGATTGTTTTCACGCATCTTTGGTTTTCTTCATTCTTCTTTGCTCTGGATAAGGAAAGACCCATCATTGCATCTAGATGGCTGCTTGCAAGCCTTTAAGATCCCAGTTGCTACTTGCCAAAGTACGACGTGGAAAAGTGTTTTTGTGTAGTATATTACACCAGTTGAGCTTGATGTCCCCTGCAACCTTGGTCCCAAGCCCACAAGTCCAACTACTCGCTCCCTCCGGGTA
This sequence comes from Orycteropus afer afer, assembly GCF_000298275.1. NCBI lineage: Eukaryota > Metazoa > Chordata > Mammalia > Tubulidentata > Orycteropodidae > Orycteropus > Orycteropus afer. Next base: position 11,045,073 of record NW_006921667.1, on the reverse strand, counting down.
GCTGGCTATGGCCAGGAAGTGACTACAGCCTTGTCCCTTGTCAGCTCTACTATATACCTGGAAATTCTTACAGAACATACAGATACACTTATAGAAACTTAATCTGACAATATATCTTGAAGATTATTCTTTTTCAATTTTAGAAAGATTCCTCTCCCCCTCCCAAGGCATACCTCATTTTATTGAGCTTTACTTAATTGCACTTCACAGTTACTATATTTTTATTTTTTTACAAATTGAAGGCTTGTGAAAACCTTGCATCGAGGAAATCTACTGGTGCCGTTTTTCCAACAGTGTGTGCTCACTTCATGTCTCTGTATCACATTTTCATAATTCTCAGAATATTTTAAACATTTTCATAATGGTGTTGCATGCTTAATAGACTATAGTATATTATAAACATAATGTTTTTATACACTTGGAAACCAAAAACTTCGTGGCTTGCTTTATCAAAATACTCAATCTGTTACCATGGCCTGTAACCAAATCAGCATTATCTCTGAGATACGCCTATATATGACTATTCAGTAATTTGTTTCTTTAACCTACCTGTTAATCATGGACATCAAGCTATTACAAACAATGCTGCAATGAATAATCTAGAATATACATCATTTTGCATAAGTTTGAGTTTGACCTATGACAATTTTACAGAAATGCTAATTCTGACCTGCTCTTTTGTGGCGTTGGGAGTGGTATGCTGGAGGGGAACTTATTACACTCATGTAGCTGGTCATTTTGGAAAGGTTTCTTGAGCTTAGTAAGTTTCCTGTGGCATCACTGAGAATCAAAAACATTTACACTCATCCTGTAAAAGTTAGGTTTTACATTTATTAACCAAGATAAATAACCCTGGATAGGAGGAAATTTTGCATACTTAGGAACGTGTAAAAAACCACGCCAAACCCACTGCTATCAAGTTGATTCTGAGTCATAATGACCCCCCACTGGATTTCCAATGCTATAAATCTTTACAGAAGTAGATTGCCTCATCTTCCTCCCATGGAGCAGCTGGTGGTTTAGGATCACCTTTTGGTTAGCAGCCAAATGCTTTTACCCACTATGCCACTAGAGCTCCTTAGGAATATATAAGACCTATAAGTACAGCACATTTTTTTGGAACTTACATAATTTAGAAAACAAGCAGATACGGCATACAAATGTGTATGTTACACATTTTAATGTTGTACCAAGAAAAGCTTTATATGGGTATATAATATTCCAAACCCAGAATTGATTTATTTCTTGCATAATAAACGACTAATATTTATTTATTTATTTATTTTGTAGTCTAGTATGAAAAAAGCCAGTGTTAAAATTCTGAAAAATTTTGATGAAGCGATAATTGTAGATGCTGCAAGTCTGGATCCAGAATCTTTATATCAACGAACATATGCAGGGTAAGATTGGCTCATATATAGAATTTTTTACAAGTGTAGATAATTTTGTATTATTTTAAAGTGTGGTTTATTAATCTATTATTATTATTCCTTTTTAAATCTAGTGTGTTAGTAGAGCATGGTTGTTAAGCAAAGGTCTATGGAGTGACTTTCTTAGTTTTTAAATTAGGCTCTGCCACTTATTGACAAGCTACTTACTGTGTCTCAGTTTCTGCTTCTATAAAATGAGAATACTACTATTTCGTTGGATTGCTAGGGGGATCAAATGAAATCATACATGAAAGCACTCAAAACATTGCCTGATGTCTGGTACCATTTGCCACTGAGTTGATTCTGATTCCTGGCAACCCCATGTGTGTCAGAGTAGATTTGTTTCAGTTAATAGCTGATATTTTTTAAAGTAAGAGCACCAGGCCTTTCTTCCAAGACACCTCTGGGTAGACTTGAACCTCCACTTTTTGTTTTACATTTGAACACATTAATTGTTTACACCACCCAGGATTCTGGCATCTAGTAAGCATTCTTAAATGTTATTTACTATGAATGCTGTCATCATTCCACCACCATCTATGAGATTGATGAATGTCTTGTGTATATATTTTAGGCTGTCTCTTGCACATTTCATTTCATGCCTGTGTTAGCTGATTTGAAGACTGTCTTAAAAATTAAAATAGAAGAAAAATACCAACATCATTTATTAATACTTAGAAAGTGGAAAAAATTATTCCTTTATATTTAAACACCAAATTCGTTGTTCATTTTAACCTGTAACAGAAAGAGGATAAATAGGATTTGTCACTCACTAAAATTTATCATGGATTTCCCTTCCTAAAGGGTAGTGCTTTCTCACTGTTTTGAGAGTGCTTTTATCCCCAAATACTTTCTGTCCCTTTTGATTACACCTCAATTGTAGTATTCTCCACTTCTTTGCTCAGGGTTCTCACTGCTATAAGGTATATCTTTGTTTATTTTTATGTGATTGTTATTATACTCCGTTTTGTATCATGTGCTTTCATTCACAGTGAGTTTTAAATATTTTTCTTTGTTAGTCTATCAAGATTTATCTCATGTTATATGTGTTATAGTACTAATATATAATGTTAATTATAGCTCATAACTGTGGCAAGGTATTCCATAGTGTGTTGATCTACTATCTGGTTATTTTGGTATTGATGAGTATTTAAATTGTTTGCAGTTTTCTACTGTTACCCAGTTTTGCAGGAGCTCTGGTGGCGTAGTGCCTAAGGTATTTGATTACTAACCAGAAGGCTGACAGTTCAAACCCACCAGCTGCTCCTCAGAAGGAAGATAGGGCCATCTACTTCGGTCATGATACTGCCTCGGAAACCCAAGGGGAGGGGTGCTATGAGTCAGGTCCAACTCGACAGCACATGATAACAACAACATCCAGTGTTGCAAGGGACCTCCTTTTATATACTTCCTTGTACCAAGAAGCAGTTTTAATTTTAATGTATTTTATTGGTTTACCCTTAAAAGTATTTACATCCTTTTACATTTTCAACAGCCGTTAATGAGAATACTTGTTTACTCCACATTCTTGTCAATACTAAATAATATCAGAGTTTAATTTTTTCTTAATATTTTATGATTGCTAATGAGATTGAGCTTCTTTTGGTATGTGTGTTGATTATTCAGGTTTTTCCTTCTATGAATTGACTATTCATAGTGTAGTGCCTAATGGCACTTGACTGCTAACCAGAAGGCTGGCGGTTCAAACCCACCAGCCACTCCTCAGAAGGAAGATGAGGCAGTCTACTTCCATAGTGATACTGCCTCGGAAACCCACGAAGGAGTCGCTATGAGTCAGGTCCGACTTGACAGCACATAACAACAACAACATCCCTTTTTACATTTTTCGTTTGGGTGATTAAATGACTTGCTGGAATTCATTATGTTTCTGGATATTAATCATTGGCTTATAATGTTTATTAAAAATAAGGTCTCACTATGTTCTTGGCCTTTTAACTTTGTGATGTTTTATAGAAAATTTTAAAAATTTATGGTTATTTATTCATGTTATCTTTGTTCTTTACAATTTGCAACTTATTTAAGAAGGGCTTCTCTTCCGCCTATTGTAAACATATTCTCCTATCTTTTCTTCTAATGTTTTATTGAGGTTCCCCCCACACACATTTAGGACTGATACGAGGTAGGAAACTAAATTTTTCTTGGTACTTAGCAAAATGCCCATTTGTTGAATAGCATACCCATCCTCACTGTTTGAGACACTGCCTTTGTTCTATATTTCCTTTTATACATGTCTATTTTTCTGAGTTTTTGTTCTGTTGCATTGATTTTTTAAAATATTTTTAATCTTTTATTGATATATAATTGACATACCATAAAGGTTATTAATTTCTAGCATACAGATTCAATGTGTTTTCCCAAATTTATGCAGACATACAGTCACCACTCCAATAATGATATAGAATATTTTCATAGCCCAAAATCAATTCCCTCATGCCAGTCAATCCTATCCTCCCAACCTGCTGGTTTTCAGGACTATAGTTTTGCCTTTTTTAGAATTTTGTATCATTGGAATTATGCAATATGTAGTTGTTTTGTGTCTGGCTTCTTTTATATTAATGCCTGTGAAATTTGCCTCCTGTTCCATTAATTTTAACTCATCTGTTCTTCTACCTTAATTACTATAGCTGTATAATACATTTTGATCATTGTTAAAGTAAGACCTCCTATTGTCTCGTCTTTTACAAAATTGCCTTGGATATTCTTGTGCCTTTTATATTGTGTATGAATTTTAGAATTGTGAATTACCTATTGTAAGGTTCGGTGCTGAGAGAGAGAAATCAGGCCAGTAGAGTTTTGAAAGAAAGTTTATTAAAGCATCTACATGCAGACTAGCTGAGACCAGAATGGTGTCAGCAAGAGCTGAGCTCAACAATGCACTAGCCCTGAGCTGGGGAAGTTGAGAGGTTTAAGTAGGGTGACAAGAAGTTTATCAGCAGTTCTGTTGTGGGAGAGCAGGCCACGGCTGTCTTGGTAGCAATAGTCAAGACAGCGGATGTTCAGCTGTGTTCTTGGAACTATAAACTTCAGTAGTTCTTTGCAGTTTTGTCTGTCTTGTCTACCCAGTTCTTAGAACTGGGTTGTGACCACTATCCTGTTATTCAATTTCATTTTTGGAGAGAAAAGGTATTAGGATTAAAGCATAAAAATAACATGACAATTCTAAGTCAAGGCGATAAGTCTATCACCTATTACTTGTTATCTTTCATAAACCTTTTTAGGATTTTGAATGGAATTTCATTGAATTAAAGGTTATTTTGCTTTCTGTGGCATACTTTAAATAAGATAACTATAAATTATATTATTAGCTTTCCACATTTAGGTATAAAAGCAAACTCACTGTTACTGCATCAGTTCTGACCCATCATGACCCCTATTGGGTTTCCAATGGTGTAATCTTACAGAAGCAGACTGTTTCATCTTTTTTACGTGGAGGGGCTGGTGGGTTCAAACCATTGATCTTTTGGTTAGTAGCCAAATGCCTTAGCTACTCATCATCAGAGCTCCTTAGATTCAGATAAAATATGCTTAGAAAGAGTCTTTTTCTCTTCTAAATTTAGCACTAATTGTTAAAAATTATATTCTCTGTTTCATCTTTGCTTAGGAAAATGACATTTGGAAGAGTCAGTGACCTGGGGCAGTTCATTCGAGAATCTGAACCTGAACCTGATATAAAGAAATCAAAAGGTTTGTGGTGTTTTCATACTTTTTATTGAACCTTCATTCACGTTAGTCAATGACTGTTAAGTAAAGGATCATTTAAGATTTAAACTGGTTTTTCTTTCACCCTGGGTTTATAATCACAAGTGAGGACAACAGAGGCTTCATATAATCATATCTCTATATAGTCTCTTCCTCTGAACCATGTTATTGAACTTGTTTTACCGTTATAGAAGGTACACCTGACTGAAAAAGTGTTGCTCACCTTTTTATATCATGGCAAAATACCCAATCTAAGTTGAACTTAAGGTTTATCTTTAGGCCCTGTATTTTATTAAATTTCCTTTACATCATTGAAAGGTTTTATGAGATATATGTGAAAAATATCAGTAGGTTGAATCCAAATCCTTATTACTTTGTTTAAGCATCCAGAAGAATGCTTGGTCAACTCTAAATGTTAGACTGACACTTTATAATTACACTCTTGTGACTGAATTCAGCTTCCAAAGGACTGGATTACGCAGGAGGATTTGGAAACTAATAAATTTTTCATGTGGTTGGATCAACAGTATTGTCTTGAACAAAAAGTACTAACTTTTATTAGAAGAAAGTGTTCCATTTTGACACATGTGTTTAAAATTAAAAGCTCTTATTAATCTTCCTATGAAATTTAAGATGATAGCATTCCTTATTATTTAAATATAACTATTGCTTAAATAATGAATTGTCCACTTTTTTTTTTCCTTTGGATGAATGAACTGCTCTTTGGTCATGTATATATTGACAGAGTAGTTGGGTTTTTTGGTTTTTTTTTTTTGGAAAAAAAAAAAAAAAAAGCAGCAGCAGCAGCAGCAGCAGCAACAATTGTTGAGATAATTTGGACCGAAAAAGGACTTGTTGCCCAGTTGAATTTGTTAGTTTATCCAAATAATTATTTTCATTTCCTGTTTGGCCAGAGAAGTCTTGGGTACACAGTTAGGTAAAAGGTAGTCTCCACAACAGTTCATTCAGTAAATAATTTTTGAGTGTGTGTATTAACATTCGTTAGACAGTTTAGATGATACAGATCTTACCATGAGGAAACTTACAGTCTACTGGTTATGTGCCTTTTATTGTACAAAAGGTGAATACTAGTAAGAGGTCACTAGTGGCTTTGGAGCAAAAGAGGTGTTACGTGAAGTATTGTCCAGGAAGGGCTCCATAGTGTCATCAGGTAAGATAACAGTTTCCAGAGTTGCAGATACAATATTAATAGGGAAAAAAAAAAAATCTATGGAAAAAAAAATCTGTGGATTTTTTTTTTCTTTTCTTTTTTCAAAGCTGGTCTTATTATTATGACCGCTAAAGAAGAAATACTACTACTGTTCCAGAGTATAGGTGTTAGGTTTTTGACATTTACTATTATTCGTTAGTATCAATTGAGATATGTTATGAGTGGTTAAGAAACTTTTCCCAAAACCACTCTGTTTATTTTATTCATTCAGTCTCTTCCTATTATTCATTCATCCTATAAAAATAATTGAGTGCCTGCTGTATGTGTCTACTATTCTAGATACTGGGGAGAAAACAAAATTCCTGCTCTCATGCAGCTTAATATTATAGTCAAGGAGACACTAAACAGATAAACAAGTATATGGTATGTGCATGTGTTTATATATTTGTGTATAAATATGAAAAGCTGGTTAAGGAACTAGAAGAGTAAAGTTTAGAGGTGGTTGTCAGGAAGGTCTTCACTGAGCATTTTGAGTAGAGACCTGAGCAAAATGGGAGCATAAACATAGCAATATCTGGAGGAAGAATGTTCTTGGTAGAAGGAGTAAGAACAGAGGCACTGAAGCATGATCACTGAACAGCAAGACTGATGTGGCTGGAGTGGATTATGCAAAGGAGTAGGTGGTAGAAGGTGAATAAGGTTGTCAAAGCCCATCGGAAGGACTTGAAAGTGTTGGTATTTCATTGGAACTTGGAGTAGTTAAGTGACATGATCCGATTTATGTTTTACAGGGATCACTCTGGCAGCTGTTTGAAAAAATGCACTGTAGAGGTTTAAGAGGGAAACAGAATATTCTTACTATAGGTCTAGGGTAAGGGATGATGTTGGTTGTGGATTAGGCCAGTAGTGGAAGAATGGTCAGATTTGGGTACATTTGAAGGTAGGGACAAGATTCCATCTCTACAAGCAAGTTCATCTATCACATTACTTGGTGTTACTAAGTTAATTGAGACATGCCTACATACAGCAATGAATAGTAATGTCTGCAACTTTGCTTAACACGTCTATATATCCTGATTGTTTAAGTTAGTTGTCCAGACATTTGTTTATGTCAAATATTTTTAGGTAAGTCTTTGTACTGTAGGAACCTAGAGATTGAATTCATTCACTCAGTGGGCATTTGAGTGATTGCTGTGTGGTTCGGCACTATGCCAACGATACAATTAAGAGGTATAGTCTCTGTCTTCAAGTAGTATCCAGTGCACTGGGAGGAAACAGATTTGTAAACCAACAACGTTAGTACAGTGTAATTAATAAGTATTTAAATGTTGCTATATAAAAATCACAAGACTAGATGCTGGACTTGAATTTCATAGCTAAGCCCTGCTCAGCTGCTATACGATTCTTTCCTCATAAACTTACCTTTCCATTCTTTCCTCATTCTCTGCAGTAAATATTTTACATCTTGGTAATCAAAGTTTGTATATCCCCTTGCTCTGGTGGCATAGTGTCTTAGGCATTTAACTACTAACCCAGAGGTTGGCAGTTCAAACTCACCAGCCACTCTGCAGAAGGAAGACTGGGCTGTCTACTTCCATAAAGATTTACTGCCTCAGAAACCCAAAGGGGGGTCGTTATGAGTCAGAATCGATTTGATGGCTGTGAGTTTGGTTTTGGCTTGGTTTGGCATGCTTTCCTATTAGCAGATGGCCTTGCATATCTTATTCAGAAAATAGCAGCCACAAGATAAGCACTTACAAAATCTGTAGTCCATCCTGCCCTTTTTATCTCCATTTCGTTCTTCCCTTGGGTTACAATGAAAGGCATGTCTCTTTGTACTCTTAATTTCTCCACCTGTGCATCTCATCTTCTAGGCATCCAAAACAAAATATTCCATTTTTCCCATAAATCTTTTCTAATGTGGAAATTATCAAATAGTTTAATTAATATCATGTGCAAGTAAGATTTCACTGAAGATAATTCAAAAACAGTTAAAGCGGTATATTGACAGGGAACTTCCAGAAATTCAGGCTGGATTCAGAAGAGAATGTGGAATGAGGGATATCATTGCTCATATCAGAGGATCTTGGCTGAAAGCACAAATACCAGAAAGATGTTTGCCTGTGTTTTATTGACTATGCAAAGGCATTTGACTGTGTGGGTCATAGCAAATTATGGTAACATTGCATAGAATGGGAATTCCATAACACTTCATTGTGCTAATGAGTAACCTGTACATAGACCAAGAGGCTGTTGTTCAAACAGAACAAGGGGATACTGTATGGTTTAAAATAAGGAAAGGTGTGCATCGGGGTTGTATCCTTTCACTATACTTACTCAATCTGTATGATGAGCACATAATCCGAGAAGCTGGGCTACATGAAGAAGAAAGGGGCGTTGGGATTAGAGGAAAACTCATTAACAACCTGTAATATGCAGATGACACACCTTGCTTGCTAAAAGTGAGGGTGACTTGAAGTACATACTGATCAAAGACTACAGTCTTCAGTATGGATTATACTTCAACATAAAATGAAAATCCTCACAATGGGACTAAAAGGCAACATCACAATAAATGGAGAAAAGATTGAAGTTGTCAGGGATTTCATTTTGCTTCGATCCACAATCAACACCCATGGATGCAGCAGTCAGGAAATCAGACATCATGTTGCACTGGGAAAATGTGCTGCAAAAGACCTCTTAAAAATATTAAAAGAGCAAAGATGTCACTTTGAAGACTAAGGTGTACCTAACCCAAGCCATGGTATTTTCATTCACCTCATATGCATGTGAAAGCTGGACAATGAATAAAGAAGACCAAAGAAGAGTTGATGCCTTTGCATTGTGGTGTTGGTGAAGAATACTAAAAATACCATGGAATGCCAGAAGAAAAAAAATCTGTCCTGGAAGAATTGCAGCCTGAATGATCCTTGGAAGCGAGAATGGCCAGACTTCATCTCACCTACTTTGGTCCTGTTGTCAAAAGGGACCATTCCCTGGAGAAGTATATATCATGTTTGGTAGAGAGTCAGCAAACAGGGGAAGACCCTCAATAAGATAGATTAACAACAGTGGCTGCAACAATGGATTCATGTGTAAGAAGGATTGTGAGGATGGTGCATGACCTGGCAGTGTTTCTTTTTGTTGTACATAGATAGGGTCACTATGAGTTGGAGCTGACTCAGTGGTACCTATCGACAACAAGAACATCTTTTCTAATCAAGTCTCTTCTATCTCAAGTAATATCATTATCCATCTAAATTTGACTCTGCCTTTTCCTTAAGCTTCACATACTACCCATCTGCAATTATTTGTTGAATTTAACCAAAATAATATCTTGAATTCTTTTGCTTTTTCTTGTTTTCCTTTGTCTCATATCTCCCAGATGCTTTCTGAGTCTGTTACCAATACCTCTTCCAGGCTATTGTAGTAATCTCCAGTTTTCTCACTTCTACTCTTGCTTCTCTAGGTCCATTCCCCTAGCATCCAGAGTAATCCTTTTAAAATATGAATCACAAATCATGCTTCCACTAGATTAAATCCCTCAGTAGTTTGCTACTTTTTTGGCACAAAATCAAACTCTTATTATAGTCCAGTAGGTTTTCTGTGTTCTCAGCCTGGCCTTGCCTACTTCATTTGGTATGACTCTTCCCATTGTTCTTTGTTCCAGTTAACATTGGCCAACTTTTAGTTCTTCAGACAATCCAGGTTCTTTCCTCCTCCATAACCTATTGCACCTGTAATTTCTTATACCTGGAACCCTCCCTCGGCCCTCAGTCCTTTGCATAACTGACCCATTGTTGTCTTTAATTCTCCCTATTTAAAGTCAGATCTTCTCTAACAACCATATTTGAAGTATCTGGCCATGCATGCTAAAATATTTAAAGGGTAATGCCTGCTGCTTACTCTTAAGCAATGAAAATAGTAATAATAATAATGTGTGTAAAAAGAAAGAGAAAAAGCAAATGTAACTAAAAAGCTTAAAAATAATAAACTAACAATTCCTGTCTAGGAAAAAATATGTCTAACTTATTTTCTCTGTCTTATCACTCACTGTGCTAGTTTCCATTGCAGCACTCTTATAATCTGTAATTATGTTATTCTCATATGTAGTTCTTGTTGTTTTGTTTTGTCTTGTTTTTAATTTCCTTCACTGGAATAAGATCCATGAGAATACCCAGAACTCTGCCTAGAACATATTAAGTGCCCATTAAATATTATATGGAAGTATGAACAAAGTGCTATAAGAATATTAAGGGAGATATTTTGGCTTTGATAATCAGCATGGTCAGCAGTCACTCAGAATCTTAACCACCTAGACTCACTGCCATCGAGTCGGATCCGACTCATAGCTTCCCCTCCTTGGGTTTCCGGGTTGGTATCTCTATGGAAGTAGATTGCCCAGTCTTCCTTATGAAGAGTGGCACAACAAATCAAAATCACTCTAGTAAGATTTTTTTAGAGTTAATTGGCATGTCCTTTCTCAGTTCTGACTTTCTCTCTAAAATTAGAATGTTATTTCAGGTAACTATATAATCTCTTTTTGTTTTCCACTTAAACAATAAATATACATGTAAAAGTAGGCCAAGATGTTTGTACATGAATGTTTATTAAAACACTGTTTGTTTCTAACAATAAAACAATGGTGATAGCCATTAGTCAGATTGGTTAAATAAATTTTATGTTTCTTCTACATAATACACTACATTGAATTACTTTTTGGTGGGATAGACCTGTATTTATTAATATGAAAAGTTCTCTAAAATGTAGGAAGTGGAAAACTTGATAGTATAGTATGCGTACTATGATTCCTTTTATGTTTATTTTTAAATACTGTTGTACTATTCTAGAAGTATTTTTTGTACATTAAAAAAAAGTAAAAACTGATAAAGCAAAAATAAAAAATGAGCCCATTTATCAATCACATCACTGTTACTACTTTAGTATGTGTCCTTCTGGATTTTTTTTTTCCTTTGCATATATAAGTACCAATGACTTTGTGTAGTATTTGTTTCTGTACTGAATATACTGTTTATTAGCTCTACCTTTCCATTTCAGTAAATTTTCATTTTATCTAATACTCAGAGCATTCTCATGTTTCCATGGTTAACCCTAAAATGTCCCTTATAGCTGCTATATATGTTGGCTGGCAGTTCAAACCCGCCAGCCGCTCCTCAGAAGGAAGATTGGTCAATCTGTTTCTGTAGAGATACTGACTTGGAAACCCAAGGAGGGGTCACTATGAGTCGAGATCGACTCAACAGTAGTGAGTTTGGTTTTTGGTTATGTATGTTGGCATGTCCATTAAAATACTGTCTGAAAAGATACATTAAAAAATTTAACAGAGATTATTTTAAGAATGAGAAGAGGTACCTTTTACTTTTCATTTTACCCTTTTTCTCTCCTTTTTTAATTTTTTTACCCTTCACTGCTTAATCCTCCACCTGTCTCTTCTTCCATGGCTTCCTATTACACTTGGAATAAAACGTAGATTATCTACTCTAGCCTATTTATAATGTCCCCTGAATGCCTCTGTAACCTTATCTTGAACTACTCTTCCCTTCATGTAGTAAGCTTTAGTTGTACTATCCTTCATTCTTTTTCTGAGGTTATTTTATTTATTTTATTTTTGAGCCTCTACAGTTGCTGTGTCCCCTCCACAAAAGCCCTGATGTGGCTTTCATGAAATGATAGGCTCATTCTTACTTTCTCAAATATTATCTCTTCAGAGAGGTCTTCCCGAGCCCATGTGATCTAAAATTACCTGTACTCCTAATACTCCCTTCTTTATTTTCTTATTATCTTCTTATCTTGTTAATCTGTGTCCTTGTTTATAGTCTGTTCAGCTTTCATGACTAGAATATTGCCTCCATGAGAGCAAATATTTTGTCTTTCTTGTTTGACACTCTATTAATTGCTTCTAAAATTATGTCTGGCACATGGTTTTAAAAAAAAGAAAACCAAACTCACTACTGTCGAGTCAATTTTCAACTCATAGCAACCCCTTCTTGGGGTTCCAAGGCGGTATCTCTACAGAAGTTGATTGCCCAGTCTTCCTTCCGAGGAGTGGCTGGTAGGTTTGAACCACCAGCCTTCTGGTTAGCAGTTAAATGCCTTAGGCACTCTGCCACTCGTTAATATCTGTTAATTGAATTAATTAATCTCTTAAAATGCCATCCTAGGTTGTCTGAGTGCTGAGTTTATTGGTTATATTTTTTTTATTTAAGAAAAAAAGATAATTTTTTAAAACTCAGTTAACCTGTACACATTGACACAGGCATAGGTTTGTTTTATCCAAGGTAACTTCATTCTTCTCAGAAACTTACAGACTTTTCCTAAATAGTGGAGATTTGTTAGCACAAATCCCAAAATAATGGAGATGAAGAAATTGAGGATTAAGGAGATTGTGACTTGTTGAGGATCACACAGTGGATTAATGAGCTATGGTTCAGATTACCATTTTAATAACAGTTGTTTGCAGTTCAACTACCCTTTGTCTTCTCTTACCTTGCTGAGGGCAGCTGGAAAGAATGACCATCATTTATCAGCCCATAGTTTAAATTAAGGAGCTCAGGTGGAGCAATGCCTAAGGCATTTATTTACCTACTAACCAGAAGGTTGGCTTTTCAAATTTACCAGCTGCTCCGCAGAAGGAAAATGGGGTAGTATAAGTCCATAAAGATTTACCGCCTTGGAAACCCAAAGGGGGTTGCTATGAGTTGGAATTGACTTGATGGCAGTGAGTGAGTGAGTTTAATTTGGGTTTTGAAACCCTGATAATGTAGCATAG
>NW_006921667.1:11019599-11025287 GCF_000298275.1 Orycteropus afer afer | reverse complement strand
TTAATTGGTTTCCCTTTTCTTTGTTGAAGAGGGTCTGTGCAATCCTTCTGCCTAGTCCGCCATCTTGCCCCGCCTCCAAAGATTTGATTTTTGAGAAGAGTTGTATCTCAGAGGCTACTGAGAGTATGAAAACTCTGATTGCAGAGCAAGGACAGTAATTTTAAAATTTACATTAAAATAATCTACAAGAAATGTAACAGGAATGAATTGTCAAAGCTTGTTTTGAACATGAGATTCTTTACAGTTAGGTAGTGGTAGCAGGAATTAGAGGGAAGGTTGAGAGATTTCCAAGAGCTAATTCAAGAGCTTGCATTCCAAGGTGAAATTCTGTGACAGATTTAATATGGAGATTAAATGAGTAAGGAAGGTAGATGGAGTTTTTTGTTGTTTTTTTTTTTTTAATTTATTTTTTCAGTGTTCCCTTCCCTCCCTCCTCTGCCACCCTTGGTAAACAATAAAGTTTCCTTCCATATATAATAGATTGAGTTTTTATAACATGCATTCACTGCATGAAAAATTGTGGATTAATTGAGATAGATGATAAAGTAAAAAATAAGGGTGAGATAGAACTGAGCTCAATTTAGAACACATTTAGTTTGAGATGTTTTGGACAGTTTGGAAGTATGGGTTTGGGATCCAAATAGGAGTTTTTGTGTTGTCTGCATGTTGAAGGAGAGGATAAAATGCTCCAAAGAGAATGTATTGAAAATGTTGTTGGGAATGGTATCCTGGAGAGCCTCAAAGAGTGGGGAAAGGATAGAGGAGGAATCAGCGATATGAGTATTAGAGGAAAGAAGAGAGTATCAGCAAATAGGAGATTGTAAATAGTGTGACACTGCAGTTGAACCTGAAGAGAGAGCAGTGTTATTTGGTAATTCAACAACCATTTAAGACTTTAGACAGGCATATGAGTTGAACATTTACCTGAGGTAGATACACTCGTTGGAGAGAACAATAATGGGAGAAAGAAGGGCTGTTAATACACAGGCAAACAGCTCAGGGGGTAGGAGTGCATGGAGGGATGGACACGGGGAAAAGAGGTAACTGTCAGGAGGAAGTGGGAGGGGAGCTGTTGCATTGGGATAAATTGTGGTCAATGTCATGAGACAAAGTGTATGTGAACTACTGTATGGAAAATGAATTTGCTCTGTAAATTTTCACCCAACTCACACACACACACACACACACAAAAGACTTTAGGTGGTGCATTTTACCTTGTGACCCTGTTGACTCCACTTACCAGTAAAATTTGACTAGACCAATATTAAACCACTAGGGAGCTCTGGTAGCATAGTGGCTAAAGCACTTGACTGCTAACCAGAAGGCTGGCGGTTCAAACCCACCAGCCACTCCTCGGAAGGAAGGTTGGGCAATCCTACTTCCGTAGTGATACTGCCTCGGAAACCCAAGGAGGGGTTGCTATGAGTCGGGGCCAACTCGATGGCACATAACAACAACAACAACATGCTAATAATAAAAATTACTGAGGAAAAAGAGTCAAGTTTTTCTCTTTTTCATGAATGCTATTTATAGTTCTACCCCAATTATTGAATTAATTATGACCTTGCCTCAAGAAATAATCTACAACAATAATTCAACTGGTTTAAGGCAGTTACGAAGTAAGCCTGTTTGGCCTACTAAAAAGATAAAACTTATGGAAAAAGAAAGTACCCTCTTTCCTTGGTAATTCCTGAGAATCTGAGATACTTGTATCCCAGGAAGTTGAGATGTTCTGTGGCTTGGGCAATACATGGCCATTTAAAACTCTGTTCTCATCCAGCTAATTGATACAGACCAGAGATCCACCATAGTCTTTACTGGAAGACCTCTTTACAGGAGTTGCTCTGGAAAGTTTGAATACATAACAAATGAATTGATGTCTCCTGATAAGTTGCTAGGTAGGTTCTTACACAAGACCAATATCCTGATCAGGATTTTGTTGTTGTTTAATGTTTCCTGCAAGTCTAACAGTAGATGATAGTTTCTTTCATCAAGTAAGGAGAGTACCCATCAACAAATGAATGGATAAACAAAACATAGTACATATATATAATGAAATACTACTTAGCCAATAAGAGAATTGAAGTCTTGATACATCATTGTACAACATGAATGGAGCTTGAAGACATGCTGAGTGAAAAAATCAGAAAGACAAATCTTATATGACCTCACTTATATAAAAAGGCAAGAACAGGCAAATGTATAGAGACTGAAGTTTATTAGTAGTTACCAGGGGCAGGAGGGAGGGGCGCTAGAAGGGGGTATTATTGCCTATAGAGTACTGAGTTTGGTTTACGGTGATGGAAAAATCACATTAATGAAGGGTAGTGTTGCATAGCTGATTAATATAGTTGTTGTAAATAAGTTGTATACCCAAAAATGGTTGAATTGGCAAAATCTGTGTAATGGATATATTTACAATGATGACAAAACCAAAAAGTAGCTTCTGAGGCTGCTTATGTATAACCAAACACCTCACCAGATTTGGTTCCTTGGTTTGGAAGTTTAGGGTCATGGTTTCATGAGAGATCCCACTTAACATAATAACGTGTCCACCTCCTAGTTCATTGCATAGTGCCTGGGGTCTTAAAAGCTTGTAGGTAGCCATCCAAGGCACAATAATTGCTCTGTATTCACTTGGAGCAATAAGGGACAAAGGAGAGTCAGGATTAGGAAGAGAATATGGAATGTGTGCCTAATTGCCTCCATGAACCACTGCTTCCTTTGTCATGAGACCAGAACTGGATGTTGTTCAGCTACCATTATAAACATTTTGATCAAAGATTCTATAGAAGAATCCTGACAAAAGGAGGAATACTCCAGACAGAATTTCAAATTCTCATTGCCTCAAGACTTTCTGGAGCCATGGAGAGGATAAACCCTTGAAACTATTGCGCAGAGATGTTCTTAAAACCTTAAATCAAAAATATCCCCCAAATTCTTCCTGAAACCAAGCGGTAGTTTACCTTAACTAGTAAAGAATGTCTGCCTTAAACATTATGCTCATTTAAGCCCTATCTGTATGGGATCAGAGTGACAACAGCAAGTGGAAAGATTAGATAAAAACCTTAGGGATAGTGAGTTTATGTTAATGGAGAGGAATAACTCAAAAGGATAGTGAGAATGGTTGCACACTCAAAGAATGTAATCAATGCCACTGAATTGCACATAGTAGAAATTGTTTAATTGGTGTATATTCTGTATATATTCTCAACAACAATATAAAATAAATTATTATAAAAATGTAAATGCACTCTCCCACACACACAAAGGTAAGGACAGTAGAAGAAAAATCTAGAACTCTGAAATAGCCTTTCAAAAGTTTTTCAGGAAACATGGAGAATTGAGTTAATTTTACTTAATTATACACTTCAAAAATAGTTAAAATGGCAAAATTTTTGTTAAAACAACATGTTTGTTAAATATGTTTACCATAATAAAATTCAAACAAAATGTTTATAATTTTAATTATGTTATAGAGGCAATATAATGTTTTTATTAATGGTACTATTCCTTAATGTTTTAGATGGAATTGTGCAAGAGAAGAATACACATATCTGGAAGTAATAGCTTAGAAGTAAGAGCATTTTTTAAAATACAAATTTAGGAATGAACTCTGCATTCATTTTTCGCTTTATTTACTAGGATCCATGTTCTCACAAGCTATGAAGAAATGGGTGCAAGGAAGTACTGATGAGGTAAAATCTACTTCTCATGTAAAAAGATTCCTTTACTAAGTACCACCTTCTCTAAATAAGGTTTCAGATTTCCTCTTACTTTAGTTTCCATGTTTAAACATTATGGCATATCATATCCAGATGTACCAAGAAAGAGCTGCCTCTCAGCTTCTAATAACAATTGCCTGGTGGTAGTAGTGGAGGTAACTTCTGTCCAGAGGCTGAAGGATATCCATGCATTCAAGTTTCTTTCAACAAACACACAGCAGTAATCAATGAAGAAGAAAAAAGCTCAGATGTTTCCTTCCTCCACATTCAGAAGTGGAGGCTTGCTTATTTAATACTTTAGTATATTATTGAGAGATGAGAATTGAAAAAAAGTGTTTTATTTTGACCATCCATGTGAAAATGATCATAGCATTGGGTACCTAGTAGCTGACTCTGGAAGACAGTAGATGGCATTTTAATATATCATATTAGAGAGTGGCCCAAATCCTTTCATACATGGGAATATATTTCTAACCCATACAAATACAAATTATACAGATAGAGTTACATTTAGAGACTTTTAATAAATAACTGATCAATATTTTTAATTACTTCTTTTAGGCCCAAGAAGAACTAGCTTGGAAGATTGCTAAGATGATAGTCAGTGATGTTATGCAACAGGCACAGTATGATCAACCATTAGAGAAATCTACAAAGGTAAGGATGACTTATGTTCTGACCTAGCTTATATACAACAGAAAAGAATTAGATTCCAGGTAGATAAAAATAAAAGAGGATATAATGGGGGTTCTGCTTCTGCTTTTGAATGATTAACTGATAAGGGGATTATCTGTTTATCATAAACAACTAGAAAAGACCTGGCAAAATAAATGGCAATAGCTGTTTCTAGTACTGTAATCCTTATAAAAAGGGTAATATGTAGGCCCCAAAACCCACTGCCATCGAGTTTATTTCTACTCAGAGTGACTCCCGTTGGGTTTCTAAAGCTGTAAATCTTTACAGAAATAGATTGCCTCATCTTCCTCCCACAGAGCAGTTGATGGGTTTGAACCACCAGCCTTCTGGTTAGCAGCCAGGTGCCTTACTGTACACCACCAGAGCTCCCTACCTTATTGCCTAGAAGCAATTTCCAAAGTTTACAGAGAACAAAACCAAACAGAGCCCAGTAGTCTTGCTGAAGTGAGAAGTAGAAGTTTGGGGAGCTCAGGGTGGCTAGAAGTTATAGCATAGGGTACCAGAAAAGAGGTAGCTTCATAGAAAAGAGTTCCAGAGTTATGTAAAGAGGCACCCTGGAGTCCTGATGAGCTATAAATGCATTGGATGAAAATATAGACAGACAGGAAAAGAACCCAGAAAATGGTAAGCTGCATGATTCCTGGAGTATGAAGCTAGAAGTACATCATGTTCATACTGACCAGAGTGGAGAGGTGTTGTAATACCCAAGAGATCTGGGTACTGTCTCCAGAAAAGGGTATGCATTACTAGAGTTAAGTTAGCCCTAAGGTAAAGCATCTTAACCAAACTTAAAAGCAAGTTTTGAGAGGATCAAACTGATCTATAAGTAACTTAACTCATGCCAGAGCGAAGACCAATCTTCTTTAAAAGAGTGTAACAAAATTCAGCACTCAACAGTCTCCAACATTGAATAAAAAAAATTATCAGATATCGCAAGAAAGCAGAATAAACTGACCTGTAACCTAGATAAGTCAATCTATATAAAGTTACTGGACCAGATGACAAAGATGATGAATTTAGCAGACAAAGAGCTTAAAACAGCTATTTTAAATCTTGTAAATATATTCAGAAATGTCAAGGAAAACACAAGTATAATGAGAGAAAAAGACCAAAATGGAATTTCTCAAAGTAAAAAAATGTCATAACAGAAATGAGAGATTCACCGGCAGAAAGACTGCACAGACCCTCTCCAACCGAGAAAAGGGAAACCAATTAACACAGACACAGAAGATAATCCTGGACCCCTGAGCCTTGAAGGGAAAGATAT
>NW_006921667.1:11010652-11018087 GCF_000298275.1 Orycteropus afer afer | reverse complement strand
TTAAAACCAGACCAACCTTACAAGAGATGCTAAAGGGAGTCCTTTGAACAGAGAACCAAAAATAGCAAAAAAACAACTGACCATTAATACACAAGATGACATAACCCAGAAACCACAGCTATGGACATATCCAAAGTAAAATGAAGCTTACAAGATTGTAAACAGAAATGAAAAATACACTGAATGGGATTATCAGCAGATTAGAAACAAAGAAGAAAAAAATCAGTGAAAAGCAATGGAAATTACAAAGCACAAAGATAAAGAAAGACTGGAAATTAATAAGAACAGAGCCTCAGTGAACTATGAAATACTGTCAGGCAATCTAACGTGTAATTTAGAGTTTCAGACAGAGGGGATGGGTAGAGAAAAAATTTTTTTGAAGAAATAATGATTGGAAAAATTCTAAACTTGAAAACTGAACTCACAGATCCAAGAATGTGATGGTTAATGTTATGTGTCAACTTGACCAGGCTGTAATTCTCAGTGATTTGGCAGACACTGTCACCTCCCTTTTTGTGTTATGGTATGAGCAGCCAATCAGTTGGAAGAGGAGTTTGCTAGATGGTGTAACCTACATTCATGATACAAATGAATGTTCTGGAAAACTCACTCTCTTCCTGTTTCTGCAGTCTTTTGAGGGTATGACCCCAATTCTTGGGACATAAAGCAACAGGGGTCACCAGCCTATCTCCTGACCTACAGATTTTGGATTCACGAGTCCCTGCAACCACTTGAGCCAGTGGAGGTTTATCAGCCATCTTAGCCTAAATGACACTTATAGAAAAATTCACTCAGTAACAGGAGAATACACATTCTTTTTAAAGCAGAATACACATTCTTTTTAAGTACATATGCAACATTCACCAGATATACCATATGCTGGGCCATAGGAAACCATTTTTAATAAATTTTAAAGTAGTATAATCATAAGAGTCCATTCTCTGATGACAGTAGAATTAATCTAGAAATCAGTAAGATATTTGGAAAAATCCCCAGTATTTGGAAATGAAACAACATACTTCTAATCTAAGTAACTCATGAGTCAAGGGAAGAAATCGAAAGGGAAATTTGAAAATATTTCTGACTGAATTAAAATGAAAATACAGCAGATTTGTAGAACATAGCTAATGCAATGGGTTAGTGGAAATTTTATAGCATTAATTGTTTACATTATACAAAAGGAAGATATAAGTCTGTGTTAAGAAACTAGGAAAAAAATAATTAAATCCAAAACAGAAAGAATGATATGACATAGAAAACCTACATACTTCTGTCAAGTGAATACCAACTCATAGATACTTGTGGTAGTTATGTTTGTGTGTCAAGTTGGCTGGGCCTGGTTGAATGGCTGGGCAGCTGGTGGTAGTTATTCCCCATGATGAGAATGGCAGTCAGCTTCATAGTGGGATCTACCACAAGCAGCTGAGTAGCTGCCTTTGGGAATGTGGTCTGTTTCCTGTATTTAAGGAGAAGCCTTGAATGGTCTCTAGCCTTTGGCACGCTTGGACCCTGCATGTAGCCGTGTCATTGCTCAGCAGCCTGCTATGCTCTGCCGACCTTGGGACTTACAAAGGACTTAAGTTAATGGCATCCTGTGTGGTTTGGTAACATCAGGACTGTGCCTTTTTACTTGTCAATCTTGGGCCTTCTCAGCCTCAGCAGCCAGCAGCTGTCTGAGTGAAGACATGCCTCTAGCTCCAGTGGGCCAGGAGCAGGAGGCAGAGCTGGACCCCAAGGTTGAGGGGCTTTCACCCAGCCGCTACAGCCTGGCACTTTGAACTTGGACTTAATGCCTCCAAATTGTAAGAATAAACTCTTGTTTGTTAAGACCATCCCATTTGTGGTGTATTTCTCATCAGAGCAGCACTAGGTAACCAGAACAGTATTCTATAAGACAGAGTAGAACTACCCCGTAGGATTTCCAAGTCTACAAATCTTTACAAAGCAGACTGCCACATCTTTCTCCCACAGAGCAGCTAGTAGGCTCATAGCAACCAAGCACTTTAACCACTGTGACACCGATGATCCTTAATAAAGATAAATGGACATCAGTTACATGGAAAACAAGCGAAACAGTAGGAGAAAGGGGAAAAAAATCTGGCTCTTTAAAAAGACCAATTAAATTAGTAAACCTCTAGCCAGGCTAATTGAGAGAAGAAACAAGGAGAGTAGGCATGATTTATCAATAGAAAGATTGAAAGAGCAGACATCATTAAAGATTCTACCGTTATTAAAATGGTAATAAAAAACAAAAAAACTCACTGCCATCAAGTTGATTCGACTCATAGCGACCACTCCCCAAGGAGTGGCTGGTGGGTTTGAACCACCAGCCTTCTGGTTAGCAGTCAGATACCTTAGGCAGTACACCACCAGAGCTCTCAAAATAATAATAGGGGAATATTAAGAATAGCTTCACACTAACAAATTCAAGAGCTTGGATGAAATAGATTTCTTGAAAGATACAAATTGCCAAAACTCACTCAGAAAGTAGGTAACATGAATGATGCTGTATGTATTTTAAGTATTGGATTTGTAATTTTAAAAGACGCTTCCTGTAGGGTTTAGGGCTGTGGTCTCATGGGACAATCCAATTAATTGGTATAGTATAATTCTTGAAGTTTATATTCTACTTCCCAGTATGGTGAGTAGTGTCTAGGGTCTTAAAAGCTTGTGAAGAACAATCTAAAATACAATTTTTGGTCTTTGTTCTTCTGGAACAGAAGAGAAAGAAGGAAACCCAAGAATCAGAGAAGGAACTAGACTACAGGACTAGTTGTTTACATGAACCAGTGCCTCAAGAAAACATTGCAGTCCTAAATATATATGCATCTAATAGTAGAACTTCAAAAGAAAGGAAACAAAAACTCAAAACTGCGGGAAGAAATACAGACCGATAGTTACTGTTAGAGATTTCAACATTCCTTTCTCAGTAATTGTTAGAATAATAAGGAGACAAGAAGAACTAGATGGTACCTGGCTACCACTACTGAAGGTTCTGATCAGGAACACAATAGATGAATCCTGATAAAAAGAGAAAAATGTGGCACAGAACTTAAAGTTCTTAAAGAATCCGGTCTTACTGGACCTGTTGAGTTTAAGAGAAGTCCCCGAGACTGTGGCTCAGAGTTACTGTTCAAACCTTAAACTGAAACTCACCCCTGAAGTCACCTTTAAACTAAATAACAATTTAGCCCAAATAGTAAAGGTTGTCACCCTTGAGTACTGCATTAAAAAATTACGTTAAGTCAACAGCTATTTTAAAGATGAGAAGGTTGGGAAGGATGTGGGAGAGCAGGGAGTTAAAATAAGTGGAAGTGAAACAACTAGAACATTCTTGACACAATGTGAAGAATATAACCAGTGTCACTGATCAGCATCTAGAAACTGTGGAATGGCTTAAATAATGAAAGAAAGAAAAAAAAAAACTTTCCCCCAAAGATTTAAAGATGAGATTTAAGGAAGAAATAATACTGATTCTTTTATACAAGTTCCAGAAAATCGAAGAGGAGGTAGTATTTTCAAATTCATTCATTACCTTGATACCAAAAGCCATACAGGGACATTATAAGAAAACTACAAATTGGTAATTCCTCCTGAATGTATCTAGTCTCATGAGAAATGAGGGTTATCCTAGGAGTGAGTGCAAGGTTGCTTTAACATTTGCAAATCAATGAATGTAATTAATTGTGTAAGCATACTAAAACAGAAAAACCATATGATCATCTCAGTACATGCAGAAAAAGAATTTGACAAAATTCAGCAACTATTGATAATAAAAACTCTCAGGGAACTAAGAGTAATAGAAGGGAACTTCCTCAATGTATAAGCCTCCTAAACTGAAAAAACTCACTGCCATCAAGTCGGATCCAACTCATAGTGACCCCTCCTTGGGTTTCCGATGTGGTATCACTACGGAAGTAGATTGCCCAGTCTTCCTTCCAAGGAGTGGCTTGTGGGTTTGAACTGCTTGCCTTCTGGTTAGCAGTCAAATGCCTTAGAAACTGTGCCACTGGAGCTCCTTAAAATAGAGATAAGCAATATTTATGAATCAAGAATCAGTGTTCTTAAGGAATCATTTCTCTCCAGGTTGTTTTGATGGATTCATTGCAACCACAATATAAAAATTCCAGCAGATTTTTTTTTTGTAGAAATTGACATGATGGTTCTAAAATTTATTAGGAAATGTAAATGAAACATAAAAATGAAAAAATAGTTGAGGGGAGAGGCACAGAGATTAAAGACTTAAAACTACCAAGCTTTAACACTAAAGAATAATGTAGAATCTGCAAAACACCATATAACATGGATAAACTTGTAGGGCATTAATGCTGAGTGAAATAAGTCAGTCACAGAAGGACAAATATTGTATTAGTTCATTATTGTAAAAAGTCAAGAAAAGGTTTTATATAGAAGGAAACTTTCTTTGTTGGTTACCAGGGGTGGGAGGGGAGGGGAGGGAGGGAACACTGCAAAAATAAAAAGAGAAAAAAGAACTACCAGCCTTTACACCTACCGTAAAGCTACATGGCCAAGGCAGTGTGGAGTTAGCATGTTGTTCCCATCCAGTTAAGTCCTGTGTGTGAAGAGTAGAATTCCTCCATGGAGTTTTCAAGAATGTGACCTTTCAGAAGCAGATCTCCAGGTCTGTCTTTCAAGGCACCTCTGGTTGGATATGAACCACCAATCCTTCAGCTGGTGGTTGAGCACTTGACAATTCATGCCACCTAGGACTCCAACGTTAGCATGAGAGTAGACATACAGATATTTGGAACAAATAATGTAAAAGATCCACACGTATGTGACCAGTTTTTTATAGATGCTAAGATAATGCAGTGAGGAAAAGACAGTCTTTTTAATTTATGCTCCTGTAAAAACTGGATAGGTAGATGAGGAAAAAAATAACCCTTGTCCCTACAGCATATTCATAATTTAACTTGAGGTGGATCATAGACCTAAATGTAAGCGCTAAAACTATAAAACTGGTAAGAGAAACTCTTGTGACTTTGGATTAGGCAAAGATTTTATAAATTGTACAAAGCATGAACCTCAAGGAGGAAAATTAGTAAATTGAACTTCATTAAGAGTAAAAGCTTTTGCTCTTTAAAAGATACTATTAAGAAAATGAAAGGCAAGCCACAGACTGGGAAAAGATGTTTGCAAAATATCTCTCTGATAAAAGAGTTGTAGCCAGAATATGTAAAGAACTCTTAAATTCAGTAATGAGACCAAACTCTGATTTTGTTTAAATGGGCAAAAGGTAAACATTATGCCAAGAAAGTGAGACATATAACAAATATTTACATGTAAATATGTTCAACATCATTAGTTACCAGGTAAATGCAAATTGAAGTCACAATGATATACCACTCCATGCTTAATAGAATGACTAAGATTAAAAATACTAAGTTTTGACAAGGTTGTGTATCAGTTGAACTCTAATACATTGGTGGTGGGAATGCAAAATGGCAGCCATTTTGGAAAACAGTTTAGCAGTTTCTTTTCAAGGTAAATATAAAATCACTGTGTCCCAGTAA
The DNA here is from genome assembly GCF_000298275.1 of Orycteropus afer afer. Classification (NCBI taxonomy): domain Eukaryota; kingdom Metazoa; phylum Chordata; class Mammalia; order Tubulidentata; family Orycteropodidae; genus Orycteropus; species Orycteropus afer. Next base: position 11,012,553 of record NW_006921667.1, on the reverse strand, counting down.
ACCCACTTCTTATTACCCAAGGGAAATAAAAATGTCTTTACACAAAGACTTGTATGTGAATGTTCATATCATCTATAAATTTGTAATAGCCAAAAACTGGAAACTGTGGAATGGGAGTGGCAGCAGTCAGGACATCAGACAACATATAGCACTGGGCAAGTTGGCTGCAAAGGACCTCTTCAAGTGCTGAAGAGCAAAGGCATTTCCTTGAGGACTAAGGTGCGCCTGACCCAAGCCATGATATTTTCAGTCGCCTCGTGTGTGGACATTGCTGGACAATGAATAAGGAAGACTAAAGAAGAATTGATGCTTTTGAGTTGTGGTGCTGGCGAAGAATGCTTAGAGTACCATGGACTGCTAAAAGAACTAACAAATCTGTCCTGAAGGAAGTGCAACCAGAATGCTCCTTGGAAGCGAGAATAGCCAGACTGTGTCTCCCCTACTTTGGTCATGTTATCAGAAGGGACCATTCCCTGGAGAAGGATGTCATGCTTGGTAAAGTGGAGGGTCAACGAAAGAGGGGAAGGCCCTCAACGAGATGGATTGACAGAGTGGCTGCGACAATGGGCTCAAGTATAGCAGAGATCGTGGAGCTGGCATGGGACCGGGCAGTGTTTTGTTCTGCTGTGCATAGGGTCGCTATGAATTGGAGACAACTTGACGGCACCTAACAACAATAACAAAAACTAGAAACAAGCCAAATATCCAGCAACTGGTGACTGAATAAATAAATTGTGGTATATCAAAACAACAAAACAAAATACTGTCTTCTAAAAAAAAAGAGGAGTGAACACATGATATTTGTGACAGTGTGACTGCATCTCCCAAGTATTATGGCAAATGAAAACAATCAAATGCAAAAGACTATACCTACATTGTATGAGTGTGGAATTCTCAGTCAAAACTATACTGATGGAAAATTGACCAGTGGTTGTTTTGGACAGGGAGTTGAGTAGACAGGATGTGTATGAGGGAACATTTTGGATTGTGGAAATGTTTTAGACCTTAATTATGGTGGTGGGCATGCACCGTAGACATTTCTCAAAACTTAGCAAAGCTTTCCATCTGTATGGATTTGATTGTACATAATTTATACTTTATAAAGCTGATTTTTATTTTAGCGAAAGATATAAACTGATTTATATGAACATTGTTTATGTCTTTTATATATTTAATTTTACCTCAAAATTTTTATCACAGTATTTTGGCACATAATTTAAAAATTCAAATAGTGTCAAAAAGATTCTTAATGAAAACAGTCTTCTACCCCTCATTTTCACTATCTACCTACTGTCTCACTCACCAGAAACATCTACTTCCAACTTTTGTCTGTTTCTTCTACAGTTGAGTTCTGTAGTACTAAATAATAATGCATATACCAATCTCCTGATTAATCACTATTTTGACATCTTTTGATTTCTGTATTGTCAGATGATGATTTTTAACTCTTATGTCCTCACTTTCCCTTCTTCAGATGAAGTTTTAGGTCCCTGGGTGGTACACACAGTTAAACCCTTGACTACCAGTCAAAAAGTTGATGATTCAAACCTTCCCAAAGACATTTCAGAAGACAGGCCTAGTGATCTGCTTCTGAAAAGTCATAGCCTTAAAAACTCTATGGAACACAGTTGTATTCTGACACCTATAAGGTTGTCATAAGTCAGAATAAACTTGATAGACAGCAACTTAACAACAACAGTATAGTTTTGTTACCATCTTTGTCATGATTACTCAAATATTTTTCATTCTTAAGTCAATTGGTAGCATATTTCTTTTCTTTTACAACCTTTTGTTTTTCCTGAAGTTAAGAATTACCTTATTTTTGTTTGCTTTATTTTATATATATTTACCACTAATTTGTCTTTAAATTCTGTGAAATTTTTTGTAAAACTTTAAAACTT
>NW_006921667.1:11004527-11006002 GCF_000298275.1 Orycteropus afer afer | reverse complement strand
TGCAGTCCCTGGCTAGTAGGGTGATTTTTGGGTTAATTCTTAGGTCCTACCACCACTCGGGAATCTCCAAGCCATGTCAGCTGTGCTATCAGGGTCGTTCAGTCCACTGCCAGACCGCAGCTCCGTGTGTCTCCGTTTTTGGTATTTTCACACAAATTCTTTGGCTAGTTGGGGTTTAGTCCACTTTTGTATCCTTCCCTTCAAGGCTCAGGGGTCCAAGATTATCTTCTGTGTCTGTGTTAATTGGTTTCCCTTTTCTTTGTTGAAGAGAGTCTGTGCAGTCCTTGTGCCTAGTCCGCCGTCTTGCTGGAACTCTTTCATTATATTTTCTATATAATAAATTGCATCAAAAACTATCTGGTCTCCTTTTCTTGAGAAAGTACTGCAATTATGCTGAAGATAATTCAAAAATGGTTACAGTAGTACATAGATAGGGAATTGCTAGAAATTCAGGCTGGATTCAGAAAAGAATGTGGAACCAGGGATATCATTGCTGATGTCAGATGAATCGTGGCTGAAAGCAGAGAATACCAAAACGATGTTCACCTGTGTTTTATTGACTGTGCAAAGCCATTTAACTATATGGATCATACCAAATGATGGATAACTCTGTGAAGAATGGAATTCTGGAACACTTAATTATACTCATACAGAACCTGTACATAGACCAAGAGGCAGTTGTTCGAACAGAACATGGGAGTAGTGTTGTTGTTGTTGTTGTGTGCTGTCGAGTCGGCCCTGACTCATAGCAACCCCTCCTTGGGTTGCCAAGGCAGTATCACTACGGAAGTAGATTGCCCAACCTTCTTTCTGAGGAGTGGCTGATGGGTTTGAACCGCCAGCCTTCTGGTTAGCAGTCAAGTGCCTTAGCACTATGCTACCAGAGCTCCTAAGGGAGTAGTCGATGGTTTAAAATCAGGGTTGTATCCTTTCAACATACATATTAAGTCTGTACGCTGAGCAAGTAATTTGAGAAGCTGGACTATATGAAGAAGAATGCAGCATCAGGATTGGAGGAATACTCATCAACAACCTGTGATATGCAGATGATACAACCTTGCTTGCTGAAAGTGATGAGGATTTGAAGCACTTACTGATGAAGATCAAAGAATACACAGCTTTCAATAACTGCATCATGATAAACGGAGAAAAGATTGAAGTTGTAAAGGATTTCATTTTGCTTGGATATACAGTCAACACCCATGGAAACAGGAAATCCAGTGATGTATTGCGTTGGACACATCTGGTGCGAAATACCTCTGTAAAGTGTTAAAAACCAAAGATGTCACCTTGAGGACTAAAGTGCACTGACCCAACCCATGGTATTTTCAATCACTTCATATGCATGCAAAGCTAGACAATAAGAAAGACCAAAGAAGAATTGATGCATTTGAATTATGGTAATCACACAGAGAGCTGGACAATGAATAAGGAAGACCGAAGAAGAGTTGATGCTTTTGAGTTGTGGTGCTGGC
>NW_006921667.1:10959228-11004042 GCF_000298275.1 Orycteropus afer afer | reverse complement strand
AAAAGGGGGGGACCAGGCTTGCTGGTCCGATAGAGCCTGGTAGAACCACTGAGACTATGGCCCCTAGCTGCCCTTCAGGTCTGGAATTGAACCCATACCTGTGGCTTCCAGCCAAGCAAAAGACAGGCATATGAGTTGAACATTTACCTCAGGTAGATACACTCCTTAAAGAGAACAATCATGGGAGAAAGAAGGGCTGCTTATGCACAGGGAGACAACTCAGGGGACAGGAGTGCATGGAGGGATGGACACAGAGAAGAGGTAACTATCAGGAGGAAGTGGGAGGGAAGCTGTTGCATTGTGGTAAATTGTGGTCAATGTTATGAGACAAAGTGTATGTGAACTGCTGTATGGAAAGTGAATTTGCTTTGTAAATTTTCACCTAAATCACAATTTTAAAAAAAAAGTACAGCTGGAATGAATGCTCCTTAGCAGCAAAGATGGCTAAACTTCGTCTCACATTCTTTGGACATGTTATCAGGAGAGCCCAGACAGTAGAGAAGGACATCGTGCTCAGTAAAGTAGAGGGACAGTGAAAAAGAAGAAGATCCTCAATAAGATGGATTGACAGTGGGCTGCGACAGTGGGCTCAAACATAGCAAGGATTGTGAAGACCGGACAGTAGTTCATCCTGTAGTACATAGGGCACTCTGATTCAGAACCAGTTTGAGGGGCACCTAACAACTTCAGACTTTCTTGAGTAAATCCCAGGAGAAAATGTAAGAGCAAATTAACAAGATCTGAAAAAATTGAAAATGACTTCATTCTTTCCTATTTGGTTGATAGTTTTATTAAGAGTTACAGATTGAAAATAATTTCCCTCCAAATTGTAAAGACAGTGCTCCATTTTCTTCTAGCCTTTATTATTCTGTTGGCATTTCTTGACATTCCATTTCTGGATGCTTTGTATGTGATCTATTCTCTGGAAATGTTAGGGTCTTCTTTAGATTCCTGATACTCTGAAATTACATCATGATCTGCCTTGGTCTTTTTCTATTCATTGTATTGTAAATATAGTGGATTCTTCTGATTTGTCCTAATTTCTTAAAAATCTTTTCCTGCTATTGTCTGTCTGTTCACTTTTCTTTCTAGAATATTTACCTTTTTTCTGATAAAAATCAATATTTTGTGGAATATCTAATCTCCTGAGGATATCTATGATAGTTTTTTTTTGGGGGGGGGGTAGTGGGGGAAGGGATTAATGGTTTTAAAGTTTTAAGAATCTTTTTTCTCTGAGTTCTTTGTTCCTTCTTGTGGCTCTTGGTTTGTTAGAGGCTTCTCTGTGACTTCTGGTGATCTGCTATCTGTTTGTATTTAAGAGTTATACATTGAAAAGCGTATCGGAACCTCTGTGATTAGGAATAGGGTTAATTAGCAGTGGGTAACTGGATGTTTAATTGAGTATCCATGAAAGTCAGTATCAGTAGACCTTTTTCCCTCATTATTTTTGATTCTCCAAACAAGAATGTCCCAGAATTACCTGCTTCTAGAATTTTAGAGCTGGAAGAAAGGTGTTAGAGGGTATAGAGACAAGGAGTAAGTGCAGAGTCATCTGATCATCTGGGATAGGAACCAGGGCTTCACTTTTAAACTCTTTCTGTTTTCTACTCCTTCTTCACCTCTTTTTGGTACCTGGTATCTAAAGTCCTTGAAGGAGCCCTGGTGATGCAGTGGTTAAAGGGCTTGGCTGCTAACCAAATGTCAGGATTCAAATCCACTAGTCTCCCCACAGGAGAAAGATGTGGCAGTCAACTTCAGTTAACATTTACAGCCTTGAAAACCCTATGGGGCAGTTCTACTCTGTCTTGTAGAGTCACTTTGAATCAGAATTGCCTCCACAGCAGTGAGTTTGGTTTTCCTTTTTGTATCTGAATTCCTGGAGGGTAAACTGGCTGACTTCTATAGATAAAACACTTTTCAGGCACTAGGATTGGCCTTTGCTGCCAAGTCATTTCACATCTGTGTGTTTGCTTATATGCATTATATAGTTGTTTGTTAACTTGGTTGAAGATGCAATTTATATTTCTCTTTCTAGTTTTTCTTACTGTTTGAGAAATTTTTTTGATTTTGTTTTTAAAATGAAAGGTTATGTATGTGTGGAGGTGGTAAAATACACACCAAAAAATTTGTTTCAGCCAGTCTTAAGTGCACAATTCAGTGACATTAATCACATTCACCGTGCTGTGCAGTTGTCACCACTATCCATTTTTTTAAAAAATTTTTTAATCACCCCAAACAGAAACATAGTACCCCTTAAGCAATAGGTCCCCTGCTAAAACGGCGAGGAGGCCACATGTTCTGACCTCCTCTAATCCCACAAGAGGAAGACAGGACTACCAGCAGTAACCCAAGGCCTATTCCTACAAGGCCAGACATGCTGCCTCCCTCCAGCCCTTTCACCAACCATTCCTCCCAAAGCACCCACCACCTCTCCTGGGTTCGATAATTCGCTGCAGTGGCCACACAGAGCTAACAGGTTACAGGGTTTATTAGGGAGGCACCAGGCTACAACTCAAATTCAGGAAGAACGCTCAGTCTCTCTCCCAGCCCACCGTCCCTCAGTCAAGAGTCTCTCACAGTCCCTTTCCCAGCAGTGCTAGTCCCTCGGTGTCTCGCTCAGCAATGCGTGTCTCTTGCGTCTCTTTCCCAGCAACGCGTGTCTCAGGAGCCGTATCTCCTTCAGTAGCAGGTCTTCCTCAACCAGCAGTTAGAGAGAGTTCTGCCTCTAGGAGGCCGCCTTTTGAGCCTGGCAGGGTGGTCAAACTAGCCAATCACAGCATCATAACTCTAAGCACTCTAGAGTGGGAGGAGTGGGAACCTCCCAGGACATTGTATGGTGCCACTCCCAACAGAAATACTCCAGGTGGGCGACTTTAGCAATCAGGATCTCCTCAGTTGCTAATAGCAATTCCCACCTTAGAGTTTACAAAGACTTATGGGTAGAAAAGCCATGCTAAGTAATTTACTACACCGCATCCCCATTCCATCTATTCCCCATCCCGTTGGTAGGTGCCATCGAGTTGGCTCTGACTCATAGCGACAACAGAGTAAAATACAGCCAGTCCTGTACCATCTACACAAGTCTCGTTATGCTCAAGTCTCGCTATGCTTCAGCCCATCATTGCAGCCACTGTATCAGTCCATATCACTGAAGATCTTTCCCTTTTACACTGCCCTCTGCTTTAATCAAACATAATATCCTTCTTCAGGGAATAGTCCCTGCTGACAACATGCCCAAAGTAGATGAGGCATTCTAGCTTCCAAGGAGCATTCCAGCTTCACTTCTTCCAGGACGGATTTGTTCATTCTTCTGGCAGTCCATGGTATTTTCAGTATTCTTTGCCAACACTACAGTTCAGAGGCATCAACTCTCCTTCAGTCTTCCTTATTCTTTGTCCAGCTTTCACATGAATATGAAGCAACTGAAAATACCATAGCTTGTGTTAGGGTCACCAGTCATCTGTCAGTTTGTCATACTGTGCTGGCTTGTGTGTTACTCTGAGACTAGAGGCTGTGCCACCAGTATTTCACATACCAGCAATGTCACCCAGAGTTGGTACGTTTCAGCAGATCTTCCAGACTAAGACAAACTGGCAAGAAAAACGAAGCCATGCATTTCTGAAAAAAATTGACCAGCGAAAACCTTATGAATAGCACTGAAACACTCTGATATGTTACTAGAAAAACCATCCCCTGGTAACTACAAATAAACTTTCGTGTGTGCATTTTCTATTCTAGGTATTTCATATAAGTGTAAGCATACAGTTCTTTTTCCTACTGAGTCTCACATGGCAGTGGGTTTGGCTTTTGATTTGTCTGAAATGTTTTCAAGGTTCATTCATATGGTATCATGTATCAGTATTTTATTTTTTCTCTTTGTGGCTAAATAATATTCCACTGTATGTATATACCACATTTTGTTTACCCATTCATCTGTTGATGTATACTTGGGTTGTTTGTACCTTTTGGCTATTGTAAATAATACTTTAGTGAGCACTAGCATACACATATCTGTTTGAACCTCTGCTCTTTAATTTCTTTGGATATATACCTAGGAATGGAATTCTGAGTCATACGGTATTTTCTTTGTTTAACTTTTGAGGAATTACCAAATAGTTTTCCAGAGTGGCTGCACCATTTTTTTACATTCCCATGAGTAACTGCCAAAGGGGCAGGGAGGCTGCATCTTCTGACCTCCTGTAACCACACAAGAGGAAGATAGAACCACCATCAGCAGTCCAAGGCCTATTCCTGTGAGGGCAGACATGTTGCCTCCCTCCAGCCCTTTCCCCAACCCTGATACCAACCACTCTTCCCACAGTACCCACCACCTCTCTGCTAAGTTTGATAATTTGCTGCAGTGGCCACACAGAACTCACAGATTATGGGGTTTATTAGGGAAGCAGCAGGCTACAATTCAAGTTCAGGAACTATGCTCAGTCTTTCTCAGCCCGCCATCTCTCAGCCAACAGTCTCTCTCCCAGCAGTGCATGTCTCTCAGTGTCTCTTCCACAACAGTGCGTGTCTCTCAGGAATGCATTTCTCTCAGCAACATGTCTTTCTCAGCCAGCCATCAGAGAGACTCCTTCTACCTCTAGGAAGCCTCCTTTTGAGCCTGGCAGAGTGGCCAGACTAACCAATCATAACATCAGAATTCTAAACACCTGAGAGAGAACGAACTTCCCAGAACATTGCTTTGTGTCACTCTCAACAGAAATACCCAAGGTGGATAACTTTAATGATCAGGAGCTACTCAGTTGCTCAGGGCAAATTCCATCATGGAGTTTACAAAGATTTATGGCTACAAAAGCCATACCAGTAATTTACTACACCACAGTAACATAGGAGTGTTCCACATCCTCAACCAAAAGCAACAACAAAGAAAAAAACTCACTGCCATCTAGTCAATTCTGACTTACAGTGACCCTCCCCCCATTGTGTTTCCAAGGCTATAAATCTTTACCAAAATAGATTGCTCCCTCTTCCTTCCATGGAGCAGATGATGGGTTTGAACCTCTGACTTTCTGGTTAGCAGGCAAATGCCTTATCCACTACGCCACCAAAGCTTCTTATATCCTTGGCAGTACTTGTTATTTTCTGTTTTTCTGGTGATAGCCATCCTAGTGTGTATGAAGTGTTATCTCATTGTGGTTTTGATTTGCATTTCCTCTGGCAGTGTAGTGCCTGAGGCATTTGACTGCTAACCAGAAGGCTGGTGGTTCAAACCCACCATCCACTCCTCAGAAGGAAGGTTGAGCAATCTACTTCTGTAGTGATACTGCCTCATAAACCCAAGGAGGAGTCACTGTGAGTTGGATCTGACTCAACAGCAGTGAGTTTGGTTTTTGGTTTAATGACTAATGATGATATGGAGCATCTTTTCATGTTCTTGTTAGCCATTTTTACACCTTCTTTGGAGAAATGCCTATTCAAGCCCTTTACCTTTTTAAAAATTTGGTTGGTTTTTTGTGGTCAAATTGTATAAATCTTTTATATATTCTGGATATTAAACTCTTAACAGGTGTAAGTTTGCCAAGTTTTTTCTTCTGTTATGTAGACTGTGTGTTCACTTCCTTGGCAAAGCCCTTTGATGCATAAGTATTCTTAATTTTGATGAAGTCTTATCTGCCTATTTTGTCTTTTTTTGCTTGTACTTTTGGTGTCATATCTAAAAAAATCTATTGTCAAAAACTAGGTCCTGAAACATTACCCCTGTGTTTTCTTCTAAGGATTTTATGGTTTTAGTTCTTATTAAAGAATCCGTAAGACCCCGGATTCACTTTGAGTTAGTTTTCTTACATGATGTGAGGTGTTGGTCCAGCTTCATTCTTTTGCACATGGAGATCCAGTTGCCCAGCACCATTTGTTGACGAGACTATTCTTCCTTATTGAATGGACTTGGTATCCTTGTTGACAGTCAGTTGACTGTAGATTCTGTTCCATTGGTCTGTGTAGAAACAGGTATGTTTTTAATCTTAATACTAAAAATTTTTTTAAATAAGTTAATTATAAAGTTATGGCCGCTTCCTCAACATGATTTTCAATCTACAGACTTTATTTTTAATTTTATTTTTGAAACAGTTTAGATGGAAATAATGTATACCATGCATAGTGGACAAGACATTTTCAGTAGTACTCTATTAGCAATGGAGTTGTTTTATGGAGAACCATCTAAGCAAAAATATGTAAGTGTATAAAGACTCTCAGAAAATTTGGTATCAAATAATTGCCAACCCATAGACTTGAAACACTGATACCACCTTCTAGCCATACTAGTTGCTTTAGGTTCTTCAGTCTTTGTCTGCACATGTTTCCCTCTGCTTGGCTAATCCTTATTTTCTTTGAGGTTTCAGCCTAAATGCAATTTCCTTAGAGATCCTTTTCTGCCATACAATCTTTGTATCTTTATTGATTTAGCATATAAGTCTCCCACAAGACTGTAAGTGCTATATGGTAACTGTTTCATTCACCATCCTTCTCTTTTATAGCCTACCTGGCAAGTAATTGATCCTGTTTGCTTGAATATCTCCCTTGGCAGAGATCTTGAGCTTTGCCATCACCCTAAACCGAAAACCAAACTCACTGCCATCAAGTTGATTTTGACTCATAGCAACCCCTCATTGGGTTTCCGAGGTGGTATCTACAGAAGTAGATTACACAATCTTCCTTCTGAGGTGTTGCTGGTGGGTTTGAACTGCCAGCCTTCTGGTTAGCAGTCAGATGCCTTAGGCACTATGCCACCAGAGCTCCTAAATGAAAATAAAGCAGCTACAGTTATTTCTATCTCTTTTTCCAGCTTTCATTTATAAAAATTACTCATCCCATATAATTTAAATGGCCAAGAGTCCTACAAGCCTGGTTAGAAAAAACAACATTCTCTCCTTCCCCTCCCTCCCATTTCCATCCCCAGAGGCAACAACTTACAGCTCTTTTTAAGAATCTTTCTGTATTTACTGCTATCTCTCTAAATATACACTTTGGTTGTTTCTTTTTGATTTTTCCATTTTAAGCTTTATCTGAAGACTCCTATTATGGAAAACAAGAATTTAGGTCTTTTTCATAACCCCTACCTCCTCCCGTACACACAATTATCTAATCCCCTATCAGTCCAATAAAGATATTTTTTTATTTTGTAGTTTTGGTTAAATCAGTAATGAACATTTACATTATTATGACTGTATAAACAGTCTTCATATAAGGCATTGGTGGTTCAGTAGTAGAAGTCTTACCTTCCATGCAGGAGACTCAGATTCTGTTCTTTGCCCAGTATACCTCATACACAGCCACCACCCCTGCATCAGGGGAGCTGCCAAAGGGGCACGTAGACCACATCTTCTGACCTCCTTTAACTGCACAAGAGAAAGACAGAATCATCATCAATAGCCCAAGGCCTATTCCTGTGAGGCCAGACATGCTGCCTCCCTCCAGCCCTTTCATCAACCCTGACACCAGCTGTTCCTCCCGCAGCACCCACCATCTTTCTGCTGGGTTCGCTAATTCACTGCAGTGGCCACACAGAACTCACAGATTATGGGGTTTAATAGGGAAGCACCAGGCTACAATTCAAGTTCAGGAACAACATTCAGTCTCTCTCAGGCCACCATCTCTCAGCCAACAGTCTCTCACAGTCTCTTTCCCAGCAGGGTGTGTCTCTCAGGATCATGTGTCTCTCAGGATCGCGTCTCAGGATCACGTCTCTCTCAGCAGCACGTCCTTCTCAGCCAGCAGTCAGAGAGACTTCTGCCTCTAGGAGGCCTCCTTTTGAGCCTGGCAGAGTGGCCAAACTAGCCAATCATAACATTCTGAATTCTAAGCACCTGAGAGACAGCAAACTTCCCAGAACATTGCTTTGTGCCACTCTCAACAGAAATACCCCAGGTGGATAACTTTAATAATCAAGAGCTCCTCAGTTGCTCACAGCAAATTCCACCACAGAGTTTACAAAGACTTATGACTAGAAAAGCCATTCCAGGTAATTTACTACACCACAGGAGGCTTATGTGTTACTGTAATGTGAACAGTTTTCAGTGGAGCTTCCAGACTAAGAGGGACTGAGAAGAAAGGTCAGGTAATCGGCTTCTGAATATCAGCCAGTGAGAAAGAACCCTGTAGATCACAGTGGTCTTGTCTACAGCTGATCATGGGGATGGTGCAGGACTGGGCATTGTTTTAGTCCATGGTACAAGGGGTCATTATGAAGCAGGGGCAGACTTGACAGCATCTAACAACACACACACAAAAAAAAACTTCATAGTGTAGCTATCAGTGAGGTAGGGACAGATATATGGAATGGAAGCTGCCAGGCCACATTCCCTTATTAATTACCTTACCCTACTGATAGTGAGATAAGGACAGATACAAGGAAGCTGCCAGGCCACATTCTTTTGTAAGTTACCTTACCCCTATTGGTAGTGAGGTAAGGACAAATCTAAGGAATGGAAGTTGGAGATAATTTTTTTGTACACTACTTAAATTGCCCCTACTGATAGGAACAGGAAAAATTGTTAGAAAAATATATAATTTATAATTGGGAGAGTATTCATTAGAAAAGTGCCTCGGAATCCCAAGGAGGGGTCGCTGTGAGTGGGAGATGACTGAAAGGCACATAACAACAGCAACAGGGTGTCAACACAGGAGATCTGTAGATAAGCAGATGCCTGAATCAATCTGTAGGACCATAACATTAAAAGCTAGGAATCCTACCCAAGTGACTTGCTAATTGTATAGCTTCCTCATTCTGTCCCCTGTAATTGCTGTAAGCCAACTGGGAAAAGTTGGCAGTCCAGCTAGAGTGCCAATGCCTAGTGGATATCCCACTGTACAGTCTCGTCCATTGTATCATTAAAGGCTTGCTCTCTATAAATCACCTGTCTCTCTGTGAGCAATTCTTTCTTGCCAGAAGACAAAAACCCATTTGGAGTCTTATGGGGTCCCCCTCCTATAACATGAATATAATGATTACATTTTCTTTCCTGAATAGTTTTTGTTTTTCCTGGAAATGAAAATGATCCTCCCTCCCCCATTTACTTGGTTTTCTGTCACTAATGTAACTCCAAACTCTGCACCAGTTTTTATAAATATCCTCTTTATATGCTCAAATTTGTCAGGTTTTCTATCAGTCCTGGAGCCTTCTGTTGGGCTTCAGATTGCTCTTTACCCAATATGCATTTTTAATCCTACAATCATCCTATTTCCTGAATCTCATGTCATCTTTCTTGATTTGCTTCCTTTTGGAGATTTTGGAAGGCACTCTGGTAGCGTAGTGAATGAGGTATTTGGCTGCTAACCAGAAGGTCAGTAGTTCAAACCCACTAGCTACTTCACAAGAGGCAGACGAGGCGATCTACTTCTGTTAAGGTTTACAGTGTTAGAAAACCAATTGATGTCTCTGTGAATCAGAATTGACTCGATGGCAGTGGCTTTTGATCTTGGAGTTTTTGAAGCTACCTGAGAAAAGATGCTTCGAGGGCAAAGGGAAGCAAATGTTTATGAGAATTTGCATGTCTGAAAGTCTTTACTCAGCTTAATTGGCAGTTTGACTGGGTATAGTATTCTAGACTAGAAATCATTTTCCTTTAGAATTTTGAAGGTATTAGTTCATCATCTGGCTTTTATTGCTGCTGTTAAGAAGTCTAGAACCATTGTAGTTCCATCCTTTGTATAGCACTGACTGTCCAGTCCTTCTTTGCAAGATTATGGGATCTTTTCTTTATCCCAGAGTCTGGAATTCCATAGTTGTATACTTTGGTGTGGGTCTATTTTTAATCTACTATGCTAGAAAGTCCTTCAGTCTAGAACTGTACCCTGTTATCTTGAATGAACTATTTGTCTCTACCCCTACCCTCCACCCTTTACTTTCTCTTTCTCTCTTCCTGGAGTACATAGTGTTCAGATAAGAGCTTCCTGGACTTGTCCTCTAAAAGAGGGGAAGGCCCTCAACAAGATGCATTGACACGGTGGCTATAGCGATGGACTCAGATATTGTAGGGATCATGAGACTGGCACAGGACCAGGCAGTGTTTCGTTCTGTTGTACGTAAGGTCACTATGAGTTGGAGATGACTTGACGGCACATAACGACAACGTAACATATATGGAGAAAAGAACATAAATAAGTAGGTATGATTTGTTGTTAGCTGCTGTCAAGTCTGCTTGAACTCATGGCAACCTTATATAGAATAGAATGAAGCATTGGCTGCTGGTCCTACATCACCCTCACAATCACCAGCATTGTCAAGTAACCATTGTGACTGTTGTGTCAGTCCATCTCACTGAGGGTCTCCCTTGCCCTCAGTGGCCCTCTGCTTCACCTAAGATGATGTCCTTCTCCAGCAATTAATCTCTCCTGATGACATGTCCAAAGCAAGCAAGTCAGATAGTGTTCTGTTATGTTCCATAAGGTTTTTGCTGGCTAATTTTCAGACGTAAATCACCAGGCCTCTCATCTTAGTCAATCTTAGTCTAGAAGCTCCACTGTCTGAAGCTCCCCCATTAATGACCCTGCTGTTGTTTGAAATATTGGTAGCATAGCTTCCAGCATTATAGGAACATGCAAGCCACTGCAGTACCACAAACTGAAAGATGAGTGGTGGAGATATATAGTTTAATGCATAATGATTACCATTTGTTTTACTTCTATTACATTTTTAATTATCAAGTGTTATTTTTGTTCTCTAAATGTTACTTTTAAGTAGCATATTTTTTTGTTTTTCAGGTATAGTTTATTCTGATCTGAAAGTGATTATAAGCTGCTTCCAAGTTTTCTTCTCCCTGCCATGTTTCTGATTCATTCAAGTTCTTTTTCTTTTGATCTCTTTCATGTTAGAGACCTTCTTCAGATTTCTGTTGCTCTTTGGTTGTCTGCTCATATTTGAGTGTGGGGTACTAGAAAAGTTTTGGCAGCTCTGAGAATGTGGATGGAATTTGTCAACTTGTAATTCTCTTAGGAGAATCTAGCCAGATGTTTCCTTGGGGAATTGATGTCAGGTTTGTTTGTCTGCTTGTTTGTTTGATTAGCCTTCTTTGACTAATCACATTCCTCGAGGAAAGTGCCACTGTTACCCTTACTAGAGGGTAAAAGCAGGGCCACTAGCTGTATAGGAGCCAAATCAGAGAAAGCAGCGGGTCACAGCATTCATTAATATGCCCCTCCTTGATCCCCCTTTTCAGTACAGCATCCTTGCCCTCAATCATGCCTAGAAAACCTTAGCCAAGAGACCATTTATTTCATTCTGCTTAGAGAAGAAATTCCAGATTTTTTTCTAGGGTTGAGGTAGAGGCAGAAGAGTCGCCTAGCTGATCGGAGCTGCGAAGCTTTAAACAAGTGCCTGTGTTTGCACCCACCATATTCCCTGTACCACAGTTTTTGGTGCCATAAGTTGTCCAGCCTTTGAGGGATTCTATAATATGAATTAGACTGCTTCTCACCTTTCTCTACTTTAGTCTTAGGATTGAATTTCCTTGAGCCTGCTAAGTCATTTACCATTCATCTACCTAGTTCCAGGTTCTGAAATTTTGTTGCTATTGTCTCTTCTCGCATTTTCCCCATTCATGTGAGTTTATTCTTTAAAAACAAAAAAGTTCTGTTTGATATAGAGTTAATAGAAGACATCAAAGCTATAATAGTTACGAAATTTTTACTTCCCCCGGGTGCTATTTTTGTTTCTCTATTGCTTCACCAACTGGTTTTAGTTTTTCCCACTCAAAACCAAACTCACTGCCATTGACTTGATTCCAACTCATAGCAACAACCCCCTTTGGGTTTCTGAGGTAGTAAATATTTACAGAAGTAGATTGATTGCCTAGTCGTCCTTCCACAGAGTGGCTGGTGGGTTTGAACCGCCAACCTTCTAGTTAGCAGTCAAATGCCTTACTGTTGTTGTTGTTATGTGCCATTGAGTCAGACCCGACCCATAGCGACCCCTCCTTGGGTTTCCGAGGCAGTATCACTACGGAAGTAGATTGCCCCATCTTCCTTCCGAGGAGTGGCTGGTGGGTTTGAACCGCCAGCCTTCTGGTTAGCAGTCAAGTGCCTTAGGCACTAGCTACCAGAGCTTCCAATGCCTCATTAGAACCATTAACCATTCAATTAAGTCTGATCCTTCTCTGTGATAAAGTTTACAAAGTTGTAGACAGCCACTTAGTCTCCTATCAGTCTTCAAGCCAGATATTTTTAGTTCTTTCAGTAATTTTATAGAGCTCCAGTGGTCCAGTAGTCAAAGCATTCAGCTGCTAACCAAAAAGTTGCTGGTTTGAACCCACCAGCCTCTCCATGGGAGAAAGATGAAGCAGTCTGCTTCAGTAAACATTTTCAGCTTTGGGATCCCTAAGGGACAGTTTACCCTGTCCTATAGCATCACTATGAGTTGGAACTGGCTCTGTGTTTGTTAAGTCGTCCGCTTGTGGAATTTCTGTTATGCCAGTACTAGATAACTAAGACAGAAAATTATTTAACCTCTTTAAGATTCTGTTCGTTATCTGTAAATAAGAATAATTGTCATATGTCACCTTTTACCTATTGGTGGTATATTAAACACTCATTAAGTTTTGGTTCCCTTCTTCCTTACTCTATAATAATCTTAATCTATATAATCTATAATGTCCCTGGTTAGAAATCTAATTTACCTTTTTCTTTTATCTTTTTCAGCTATGACTCAAGACCTGAGATAAAGGAAATCTGCTTTTGAAAAATAAGAGAACTTTTCTCCTTGGTTGGATTCTTCAACACAGCCAATGAAAACAAAGCACTGTGTTTCTTTTCACTGATAAATCACTGTTGTTAGGAATGGCAGACAATCCAGAATTTCCACCATAACTCAGAGTAACATGCAGACAAATTTGAGGCACATGATGTTCACACAGTGAAAGTCATAAAGAGACAAAGTGGTATTGTTTACATTACTAGAAAATTAGTAATTTTCCAATGGCAATAACCCATTTATGTATGAGAGAATTTTAGTCTACTAGGATAGACAGGGGCCACATACTTTAGGGAGCAGATAAGCATTAGGTTGATAACTGATGCACATTCTTGTAGTAATAGCTCCTCCCTAATAGCATCATAAAGCAAGTACCGGAGATGCTTCACTTTGCCCTCCTAAAACAAAGAGGTGAGTCTGCTCACTGAGAAGCAAGCAGCTCAGAGTGGCAATGTGGTGCTAGTAGATTGTTTTCCTTCCCTGGAACGGGATGAGGATTCATCGTATAGCCTTCCTTCACAGAGGTTGTGTTTGTTTGGAAGGAAGCTAACATGAGTCAAGTCTCAGTGACACTGCCCTTCCCTTTGGAAATTTTCACATTTTATTTGCTCCTGAGATACAGTATACTTAAAACCAGTCTTTCACCAGGATAGGCCTCTGCTTAACAAAAGAGTGAATCTAGTTTACTTTGAGCATTAAAAAAAACTTACTCTGGAATTTTACACTCCAGTTACTTAGCTTTCCCTTAAAGTGTGGAAAGAAAGAGTAATGATCACTCCACTTTTTCCCCTTTACCTTGAACAAAATGTTTATTCCAGATTGTACCAATTTTTTTCAGGAAGGTAGAGGGGAAAAGCACTCAACTGTATTTGACTATCTCCCCCTTTCTTTGCTGTGAGCTGGGAAGTTTGCAGTTGGTGGCCTTTTTTTCTGTCTCAGGATGGTAAGAGACTCATTCACTGCTCTCCTACTTAGTTGGCTTCTGTGTCTGGACCACAGAGCTGCTTAGTGGGCTGCCCAGTGGCAAGCACACTCCACTAGCCACCTCGTGGCAGGTGTCTGTTTGAAGGGAAAGGAAGTTCTCTTAGGTGTTACTGCTTTTGCTCAGACTTAGCAAAAAAGTAATTATTATTTTATATTTGTATGTATGTGTGTGTGTGTATGCATACGTACATACATATATATAATTATTAATCACCTCTGTCCTTGAAAAAGTCTTGAATGAATAGAGAATTTATTCAGTTGCAATATTTGATTGTATAGACACTGTTTCACCAACAGAAGAAGCAAAAAGGCTGTGTATAAGTGTTTGGTACTATGTACCACCTCTGTTATTCTTCTAAAGCTGAAGTATTCATGTACTTAAACCATATTCTATTTAATTGTGTTTGATTTTAAAGTGTGTATATATATATGTATATACACACACACACACACACACACATATATATGAGAATCATATTTAAAATGGTGTCAGCTTTCTGCTTTCAGGGGCTTTTATGGCTCTTCCACTGAAAAATATCCTTTCAAATATGTCCATTTGCTTTCAAAAAAATATCAGAACATGAGCTATTACTGGCCTTAGCCTTGTGTTTGGAGTATATGGCATAAACCCTGACGTTTTTATTAGGTGTATATGCTGTGATTAACTCATTTTGTTCTTTTAACAAAATATTTCCACCCATCTCACATTGCTTCAATCTTTAAATAATAGAAAAGCAATATAAAGATCATAGAATAAAATGCGGTTTTGAGTGACTCTTTTGCTTCCTCTGCATGTTTTGGAATAATAATTTCTGTAAGACCCTAGGCTATTTAAACAAATGTTTTAAGTTGAGATAATTTCTAGTCATTTCTTTGTATACATTTGACAACTAAAGATGTCAGTAGTTGTAAGCTGCTTATAAAGACAATAGTAAGTTTGAGACTCTATTGCTTTTTTCTGTCCCACCTGCTGTGGGACACAGAAGCAGAGTATGCCCTGAAATCACTAGCCAAAATCTAAAGTAGATTCTTGTACTCATTTTAAAATTGCGTTTAGATTCATCTAGCATTGAGCATCCACTGTTCAAACTCTGCTGTGTGCTCACAAAATGTTTCCCTGGCAGTTTTTATTGATTTAAGAAATTAGTTGAACCTCTTCCTCTGAAGTGATCTTTCACTGACATTAACACAATTTTTTTTTTAAAGAAATGCTAGTAAGAAAGTGATAGCTTTGTAACTTGATATGTCTTCACTCTTGTAAGATTCGATGAAAGTAAAAAGCAAATGTCAACAGAATCAGTGAAGAGCAATTAAACAGGGAGCAGGCAGTGACTTTTTCTGCTTGGGTTTCAGTATTCAGTGTAAGCTCATAAAATGTAAATAGTTTACAGTACTGGAGCTCTAACTGGTTCAGTAGGAATTTCAGGGGAAAGGTCACTCTGAATTACAGAAAATTACAAACTTTGCTGTTGTATTCAGGTACTGATAGATAAGCACTGATGAAGTGGTTGACCTCTCTTTAATGGCACTATTTGGGGTACCTGCCTGCCTCACAATGACACCACCCTCTAGAAACAACCTCAGTCCTACAGGAATAGGGGCCATGTTTGTACGCATTTAACTTTTCCCTTCTCACTCTTCCCTTCCTCACTCCTGAACTCCCCAGTTGTTTGGACCAAGATTGAACTTCTGATCCAAATAAGCCCAGGCAGATTATTTTATTTAAGAATGTGGCATGAGGAAGAAGAGATGATGGTGGCTTGGATGGGGCACTTATACAAAGTCAGGAGTCAGGATCTGTGACCATCACTGTCCATAGACAAGTAGAGAAGGTTAGAAGTAGAAATATAGAACACAGGAGCTTGTATCCCTGAGAGAGCAGCTGCCCTAGAGGTCCTAAGGACTTGTTCCTCAGGTGCTGAGCCCTGGTTTCTGGCCCTGCATTCTTTCCTGGGACTTCATTAATCTCCTAGGCATCCTTAGAATGAAATGTTTTTTTTTTTGTTGTTTTAACCAGTCCAAGGTGAGTTTTTATTACATGCAGGTAAAAGGGACCTTGACTAAAATACTGCTGGATTGCTCCAGTTTCTAATTATGTGTGCTCAGCATGCTTGCAACTTAAATAAACCATTGGATGCTGGAGAGTTTTTCTTTAGTAAACTTTGTCATTTTGTGTTGTCTCTCAAAATGGAATCCTAATCTAATAGAACCAAAAGGCACTCTCATTTTTACAGTGAGGGGTTGCTCAGGCCTGGACAGGGGTAGGTCCTTGGCCTGTTGTGGCATGGTCACCATTAGAACCCTGGTCAGCACCTTTCCATACAGCCTAGCATTTTTCCAAGGATCCTCACTTTGAGCAAGTCTAGTTAACCCAGAACTAGAGGGCATTTCTGTTCATGAGAAATTGATACAGACTTAAAATTGAGAAAAGGAGAGAGGATAGATATTTAAAAATGTGCAGATTGTGGCTGTGTCTGTGCTCTAGGCAAGATCTCTGGCCATTGGCTATAGCCATAAAGTGGGAGTAAACCCCAGTAAAATTCTTCAAGGTACAATTAGGTGACCCACATTAAAACCCTTGAGCCCCTTTATAGATGAGCACTGTGGAAAAGAGTAGGAGGGGTGGCCTTGAGCTGAGCCTTGAGACAGATACAGGTGTTAAACAAATGAAAATGGCCAGGAAGGACATTTGTGGGACCAGTGTGCCCCAAGGTCTTACATGTTGAGGGAGGAAAAGGTGGGGCTACTCATCTGTATAATAATGGTAAGTATTCTGCCTTAGTAATCTCATACAAGCAAGTAGTTTCTCAGTCTGTTCATTTAAAACAGCCTGCTCTGATCTGATGTATTCAGGGTGTCACAGACCTCACCTGGAATCATTAAGCCTCTTGCCTACCGGTGGGAATACAGCCACCACTCCTGGGCAGATGGGCCCTGGGGCCCAGTCTGGTGGTGGGAAAGGTGCCTAGAAGGAGTGAGCCTTAGGTTCTGCTTGAAGGGAGCTAGGATTTGCTAAGGAGCAAATGAGAAAAGAGGATTATGATGATGACATTTCCCTCAGTTTCAGATATCCATGTCCCCTATTCTGAATGTGCTTCAGGCTCACCCTATATGATCTCAGGCTGGCATCTGCCTGAATCATAGTAAAAGTGCCACAAACCACAGGATTCACAAAAAACCTCTAGCTAAAAGAAGCACGAGCAAGGACTTGGACCTTCAAACCAAGCATAGCTCTAAGTGGTGGGCCACAGCCCTGTGTGCTCACCCAAGTCCAACAGATTCCACCTAGACCTAAGTCATCTAAGGCCTACTAATTGTCAGACACTGTTTATGGGTACCAGGACCCAGGAAGAAATGGAACAAACTTCCCAGCTCCTCGGAGCATTCATTTCACGGACGAGATGTGACTCAGAAGTTCCATCTAAAATGTGTGCCATTGTATTTGGCTCAAATGGTCTTTGAGCTCATGATCTAACTCCCTTTCCTACTGGAAGTCATCAAGGTTTCATACTGCACCATAGGAAGAAATGGGGCTTATATAGGGTGAGGAAGAGGTTTCCAGAGGATTTGTCTCTTGTGTCCTTTCACCCCAACCCTTGCATAAATACCCTTGTCTTCCAGAGCCCCTCCCAACCCTGTGCCATCCCATTTACATACTGCATGGCCAGCGGTTTTGCTTGGGGGTTGAGCACGTGTTTCACAAAAAGATGTCAGCACCTTGATGCCTGAGACCATCTAAGCAAGTCTCTAAATGGCGAAAAGCTTAGAAGAGGCTACAGGATCAGTCATCCCTGTGGGGCCCTCTGCAAAACTTTGGGAAATGTGGATTCTTAGAAACAGACTAAAGGTATTACATGAAATCACTACCTTAGAAAACCTGGTGTTGAGTTAATTCCATGAACTCCTGAGTTCTACTTTAATAATAATAATCACCATAATTGAGTACTTACTATTTGCCAGGCACTATCTCATTTGAGCCTTATGACAGTTTTATAAGGTAAGTACTTTTTTCCTCTTTTATAAATGAAGATTCTTGAGGCTTAAGAGGTAAAGGAATTTCTCCAGGTTTTCACAGCCAGGCATCAAGACTAGGCAATGAGACTACCCTCTACTGTACTATCTTGCAAATACTCATTGCTTCCCTCATTTTGCTGTTCACTGGTACTCACTGCAGACACACCTATCAAAAGTTTAAGAAATATTTTGGGAGGTGACAGACAGTGTGTGGTAGCTTTAAAATTGTAAACATTCCATCTGTTACCTTAAAGCAGTTGCAAAAGCCATCAGAGCGGTGGTGTCTGATCTCTAACTTCACAAGGGGGAAGAAAGATCAAGGGAAATCAAGCCTGATTCCTGTGACGGAGAGGTTAGAAACCACACTCAACCTTCTTGCCAGTTCTGACACCAACCATCCCTTCCCATAGCACACTCTGCTGGGTTCAGTAATTCATTGCAGTGTCCACACACAACTCATAGACAATAAGTCAACGATTATAGGGTTTATTAGGGAACAACTCAGGATATAGTTGTTCAGTCAGAACTAATTCTCAGCTGTGCCACAGGCATGCTTTTCTCTGGCCTTGGCCTCTACCCTGCTCAGGCAAGTGTTACAAAAGCTCTTAGCTCTGAAGGGTAGGTGCCCAGAGAAGTACCCTACTCCACCAGCAAGTCTCCTGCCCAAAGGCACTCGGCTGACTTGCTCCATAGGCCAGGAAGCCCACCATTCTGTCTTGTGCCAATCTCTGGTTCTACTATCTCTGTTGCTGCAGTTTATCTGCTGCTGTCTCTCACCGTCTAGGCAAAGTGTGAAGGCTCACTCTCTCCTAAATAGGGAAAGTTCAGTGCAGTGGGTCAAAAGGATGCAGTCCACTTCCGGGTCTTCTTTTCTGATGGTAGTGAGAGCCCCCTTTCTAGCCTCTCTGATGTCTCATTTTAAGTCTCATGAAATGGCAAAAGTGACCAGTGTCCATGTTAGGATCCCATACACCTTATTTCCATGGTCCCATCCCCACAAGGTGCCATGCCCATTATTTACATTATTAGCAATCTATCCAATCCCCTCAGTGGGCCAAAAGCACCTCATTTGCATAGTCCTACCCAGTCACCTAGAAGAGCCATATTAAGTAACTGCACCACAGCAATGGTTCTTGAAATTTGCCATGCATAAGAATACTCTGGAGGACTTGTTAAAACATGGATTGCTCTAGCTCACCCCTAGAGATTCTGTTACTAAGTCCACGGTAGGTCCTAAGAATTTGAGTTTTTAACAGATTTCTGGGAATGCTGCTCTGGCTTAACACTTGAGAATTGCTGCTTTAAAATCTTTTAAAGATGTTTATCAAAGCTGAGAACACCCAAACAACACCCCACTATCTCTTGTTACTGGGAGCATGGGCGGGTCTGAGACCATAAGGCATATCTATCTCCAGATGAGATAAGTCTTTTTAAAAGAGACCACAGGGTTAGTCTCAGCCCCATAATCTTCAGCTTTCCAGTCCCCAATGCCTTTGTTGGGACAGTGTGCCTGACATATTCCTCCCAGTCTGAGACTTTGGCTGTTGGCACATCAGTGGTCCTGGTGTGGGACCTTTTGCACATATCCTGTCTGGACCATGTCCTTTCAATATGTCCCCCACATCTTTGAGGCCAATTGTCTTCAGAGGTCTTGACCATTCCTTTCCTGATCTATCTCTTGCTGACCTCCTTTTCAGTTTCCCATGGGACACTGGTATCTCATTTCTCCTTTTCTTTCCCATTCCTGTCACCTCCCTATCCTCGGTTTCTTCTTCCACACACTTCCTCATGCCTGTTCTGTTGCTAGTTGCTGCCGAGTCTGCTCTGACAGTAGCAACCCCATGTGTGAATGAAATACTGTGTACCATCTTCATGACGTGCATTTCAGTCTACTGTTGCAGCCGTATGCCTGTTCTAGTTGCTGGGAATGTAGCAGTACTCAGGACAAACATACTATGTGCCCTCCTTGCAATAAAAAAACAACTAATGAAAATTCGGTGTGATGAGTGTTATGAGAGAGTAAGGATCCTATGAGGGCAGATGAGGTGGACTTCCCATCACCCCCGTCATTGTGCGATTCACAAATTTCCTGGTCATCTCAGTCTTTCCCCAGGATAGGCCCTATTCAGCTTGTACCTCTTCCCTATCATTTCTTCACAGTGCTGATATGTGCAGGTCACTCCCCCACTCACCCCACACATGTACATAGACTGTGGACGATTATAGGACTTCATATCAGCATATCCCTGAGCCCTCACTCCTGCCCAGTGCTGTTTCCATATTCTTGTTCTGTGCCTTCCATTAAAACTCTTGCTACCTGGGTGGACTTTCCTCTTACCTCTGTTATCTGTCTGACTCTGGACACTACTGGCTGGCTCTCTCCAAGTCTTTAATACACCACTTCCAGCTGTCTTTCCTTCATTCCCAACCCTGGGAAACTTCACTGCCATGATGGTGATCAGCCCAAAAACCTGGCCTTAGGGTACTTTGGCCTTTCTGTTCCTGAGAATGTTATCTTACACCACAATCACATTTGTCATCTCCTGCAACTGCTCTACCTCTAGTTCCTCTGCACACAGTTTAGCCCCAAAACACCCTCAAACAATGCAAGTTTTAAATGTTTATTTTAGATTTCTCCTGTGGGAATGGATTGAAAGGAAAGAGAAGAAATTTATCCCAAGGGGTATTCCTTCACTATTACAGGAGTCGGGTTTTATAAGCAGCCTCTCAATAGCAATTTCAAAAGCAGTAAGTATTGCTGTAAGGATTGCAAACATACATGTACATGATCAGTTGAGGGAATGGTGTGGTCCCAACTTTCCAGTGAGACTGTCATCAAAAAACTTAGACTCAAGTGAAGGTGACATGCTTCAGATTGTGGCTCTGATGTTATGAAGACCTTGATGTCCAAGATGGATGTAGAAAGTTTGAATAAAATTGTTACTTGAAATGTAAGAATGGAAAAAAGCAATATTTTGTATTTATTATTATATATGTTATTTTAAATATGCATGTGTAACTAAATAAATTAGATAACGATAAGCAAACATCTGACTACTTTTTCCTAAAAGTTTAAATACTCTGATTGATACCCTATTCCCCCCCCCCCCTTTAGGACAATGAGGATTTGCCTTACGTACATGATCATCTGTATCTTTAGTTAACCCCCTGTTGTCTACTGGATAAAGTCCAAATTTCTTATTTAAGGCCTTGATTGGTCTAGCATCCTAGATCTTGGAACACTAGACCTTGAACTACACTTCTCCCCACCCTTTCGTCAGTAGACTTTCATACCTCAGAGCTGGTGCTTTTGCTCCAGCAATCCCTGCGTTTAGAATATCCCCCCCCCCCCATTACTCTGCTTAAGCAGTCCTTCTCATCTTTGAAGTTTGACTCACTTCCTCCTTTACCTTCTCGGAGTTTCCCTGATGTCAAGTCTGCCCAAACCCTCCTGTGCATATCATTACTCAGCATCCAGTTTGACATCATGGAAAGTGTCTTTTAGGTCTGTATGTCCCACTAAATTGTGAGTGAGGTCTTCTCAGGAAAGACCTGGGTTTGACTGTAAGGAACATGGCCTAGGAAATGCTAAATAAATGAATGAATAAGTAAAACTGTCCCATAGGGTTACAGAAGCAGACTGCCTCATCTTTCTCCCATGGAGTAGCTGGTGGATTCAAACCACCAACCTTTTGGTTAGCAGCCCCATGCTGTAACCACAGTTCTGCCAGAGCTCTTTAATGAACCAGGCTTACCTAATGGCCTTCCTGGGTCCATCTGCCCAGGATCAGACCAAGCCTTTCTAAGCCTTAGGGACTAAAGGAAACCCTGCCTGCTCCTAATCAAAGGGTAGTATTGACATGTCCCTCCTATGTGCTAGTCCAGAAGTTCACGAGGAATGATCTGCAGGTGTCTGAATGCACCCAAGGTCCTCTCAGGAGTTCCATGAGGTCAAAACTATTTTCATAACACTAAGAAGTCAGTTGCTTTTTCACCATGTCAGTATTTGCACTGGTGATACAAAAGTGATGGTGAGTGAAACTGCTGGCATTGTAGCAGGAATCAGAAGAGTGACACCAAATTGTTCTAATAGTCATTATAGTCCACCACGATGTACTTACTATCAAGGGAAAAAGGTGTCTTTGATCAAGCTGTAATACTAATTTTACTCAATGTCCACCCTTGAATACATGTTTTATATTATGTGTAATGAAATGGGAAGCATTCTTAAAGCAGTTCTGTGCATACAAGTATGATGTTTGTATTGAGGAAAAGCATTTGTGCAGTTGTTTGAATTGTAAGCAGAACTATTCACTGTTTCCATCGAATACCATTTTACTTGAAAGAACAACTGACAGACGAAGTAGGGATTAGACTTAAGTACAGTATTGGAAATAAATTTTCCTGAAATTGAATAAAGTGAGCCTATCATGTCAGAAAAAAAGCACTGATAGTATTTATTGCTTAAAAGTAATTGAATTTTTAAGCAAAACACAGAATTTTGGAAAACTAAATACTTAAAAAGACATTTCTGATGGGATCTGTCTGATTAACAAATTGATTTTTTGGATATGGTGTAATTAAGCATGCTTACTTTTGGAAGACCTGCAAAGCCAGTGAACCAGTGTGTTCCAAAAGACCATTGAAGGATGTACAAAGCTATGCATAGATAAAAGCTCCACTCAAAGATCCAATAATGTAACATAGCATAGAAAGTTCATTGATATGCTATCAGCTTCTACACTGTAACTGACCTTTCAGAAATAACCACTTGTCAAGCTTTGATATATTATCAAAGAAGAATATCCACAGTCATCAAAACACTCCTCCTGTTTTCAGCTCCTTATCTGTGTGGAAGGCAAGATACACTTCTCAAATTTCAGTGAAAACAACATACCACAAGAGACTGAAGGCAAAGACAAAGGTGAGAATCCAGCTAGCTTCTATTAAGCCAGACAAAATTTAAAAAACTGCAAAATGGCACTATTATTTTTGATTTGAAAACTGTAGTTATTTTTCATAATAACATGTTAATATTACTCAGTTTATTGTTTTCAAATTTCTTAGTTTCGATACCAGATACAGTGTATGTGAATAAGTACAACTCACATAAACAAAAGCTCTTCGAGATCCTCAAGAATTATTAAGAGTATTAAGAATTTCTGAAATGAAGAAGTTTGAGAACTGTTCCAATAGACAAACCTCAGGCAAGTGGCAGAAGCCACACTAAAGGACACCAGACTTTATCTGCACTGAACTGTTTGCATGAAAGTAGGTTCAAATCCATGTTGTACCACATCCTTGCTGTGGAACCTTGGACCTTCCCAACACCTCTCTGTATATTTAGGGTCAGTGGTAGTTCAGTCGTAGAATTCTAGCCTTCCATGTGGAAGACTCTGGTTTGATTCCCAGCCAATGCATGTCACATGCAGCCACCACCCTTCTGTCAGTGAAGGCTTGCCTGTTCCTATGATGCTGAACAGGTTTTAATGGAGATTCCAGACTAGCACAGATGAGGAAGAAGAGCCTGGCAATCTACTTCCAAAAATCAGCCTATGAAATCCATATGGATCCCAATCCCATTGTGCATGGGATTGCCATGTGTCAGGGACCAACTCAATGGCAGCTAGCAACCACGGTCTGTACATCATATGTCAAAATGAAGATTATGATGCTTCCACAACTGTTGATGGGTTATAGAGATGGTGGTCGAGATAGAATTTTGCTGATTTGAGAAACATTTAGTAGTGCGATCAGTACACCTTGATGATTCATTGTGAAGAGTCTGTTCCCTTGGTTTATTACAAAGAAAGTCCCTCTATTTTCCAGGCTACTCCCACAACGTAGATCCAGTAACCAACCCTTAGTTCCTCATTAGAAGATTCTCTAATCACAATTTATTAATAGTTGTTGTGTAATTGCCAATACTGAGGAACTGAGATTTCCCTTTTTTCTCCCCAGTATGGTAAAAACTGCTGATGTGTTATCTTCAACAGACTCAAAAGGAAGTGTATATCCTGTCCTGACCATAGCCCAAAATCCATTTCCTCTGCCTCTTGCAGACCTTGCTTGGGGACCTCACTCAGTTCCCTGCATGAGATTAGCCACAGAGCCAGCAGCTGACATGCAGTGCCTCTTGGGAAGGAAGCTCTATGGAGGCAGTGGGCCTACCTTTAGAGGAAGGAAGAAGCAAAACCTACGAGCAAAAAGAAAGAAAGCTATGTGGAGACCCAGTGAAGAAATGAGCAAAGAGATTAGCAGAAGCAAATGTAAAGCCATGAAGCTGACTCAAGTTAGCCTTCAACACTGTGCCCTTTGGCATAAACAAGCTGGCTGCCCCACATCTTCCTTCTGGGCTCACAATCACGTGCTTCCCTAGAGAATCCACCACAGTTTGGGATGTGGAATTTGATTTCAGGAACACCTGAAGATTCAGGGGGAGAAGGTCTCTCTCAGGAACAATTCACACTAGTGAAGTTTCCAGAAACTGCAGACCACAAATATATACTATAGGGCCAATTTATTGATTTATGAACAACCGTTAAAAGTAAACCAGATCATGTTGCTCCCTTATTAAAAATGCCTACAAAGACTTTTCATCTGACCCAGGGAAAGAACCAAAATAATAATAATAATGACTTAATGAGACTCTACATTCCTTATAAGTCCTTATAATGACTTTTGAGACTCTGCATTATCTGGCTGTGTGAGGTCATCCCCAATCACACACACACACACACACACACACCCTCAGCTGCAGCCACACTGGACTACAGGCCCACTCCTACGTCCGGGCTTTGGCACTTGCTACTTTTTCCACTTGGAATGCTCTTCCTCTAACTCCCTGAATGTCTCATGTCCACATTTCCTTCAGTCTGTACTTTTCTTAGTGAGGACATCTTATCCTGGTCACCTTTACTAAAATTTCATTGCTACCTCTATACTTTCTATGTGTCTTTCCAGATTTAGTTTAATCCTTAGTACTTGTCACCGGAATCCCTAGGTGATGCAAATGGCTAATAGGCTGGGCTACTAATTGAAAGGTTGATGATTCCAGGCCACCCAGAGGCACCTCTAAAAAAAAGCCGGGAGATACACTTCCAAAAATTCAGCCATTGGAAACTCAATGAAGTGCAGTTCTAACCTGGCATACATGAAATTACCATGAGTAGGAATAGACTGGATGGCAATTGGTTTACCTGACATTAGCTAACATCCTATCTATTTTACTTATTTATCCTGTTTATGACCTGTCTCCCCCACTAGAGAAAAAACTCTTTAAGAGCAGGCACTTTTTCAGTTTTGTTCACTCATATATATTTGTAAGGGAGCTCTGGTGGCATAGTGTCTAAGGCATTTGACTGGTAACCAGAAGGCTGGCAGTTCAAACCTACCAGACACTCCTCGGAAAGAAGATTGGGCAATCTACTTCCGTAGAGATGTTGTTGTTGTTGTTATGTGCTGTCGAGTCAGACCCGAATCATAGCGACCCCTCCTTGGGTTTCTGAGGCAGTATCACTACGGTAGATTGTCCAACCTTCCTTCCGAGAAACCCAAGGAGGGGTGGCGATGAGTTGAATCAACTCAATGACGGTGAATTCATATTTGTAGACTTAATAACCTGGTGGCTAGAATGCCTGTATCAGTAGATCATTCCATATTATCAGCACATGGGAAGCCTACATGAGAACCAATAGCTTCAGAGGTACTGAGTGAGCTGGAACATCTTGACTAGTGTTTTTGGAGACACTCTCACTCATGTCGCTCATTGATTCTGACTCATAGTGGCTACCATTGGGTTTCCAAGCCTGTAAATCTATACGGAAACAGACTGTCTCATCTTTCTTCTGTGGAGCAGCTGGTAGATTCAAACCACCAACATTTTGGTTAGCAGCTAAATGCCTTAACCACTATACCACCAGAGGTTCTCTCACCCATGTCAAAGAAATTAAAATCTTAACATTTCTTCTACCCCAGATTGTCTCCTTGACACTACCTTTTTATTCTTCCAAAGTTCCTATTCCCTTTCTGATTAGCAAAGTTTTTCTTAAGATGTACTCAACTTTTAGGTCTTGCTGACTCGAGAGTCACATTTTTTCTCCAGGCTCCTTTGTTGTGAGCAATTTGTGCTTATTTTGAACTGTAACTCTTGGAGCCAATCTTATACACATGTAGCCCTACATTATATGTATAAAATAACATCTGATGTATACACCTTCATCGTGACAATCCTGGTGCCTGATGTAGTGCCCAACACAACTGATGTGTGTTAAAGAAAGAAACACGATAATCACATAAAAACCATGCCTAGTGTAATAAATTATCCTGGAAAACTAAAAACCAATTTTTAAAAAATGGAACTTCATATTTGTACCTTAGAAAAAGATAGATCTCAGATGGATTGAAAAATCAAATACTTAGAAACAAAAAACTTCCCAACCAAGACAAAAACATAAAGCCTAGAAAGAAAGAAAAACAAAACAAAAAAAAGACAAGTTTGAAAATTGGAAATGTGTTATGAAGGATACCATATATAAGGTCAATAGAGAAATAACAGATTTTAAAAAATGTATTTTCAAGCCATGACAAAATGTGTATATATTCATATTATATATCATGTATTTCTTTAAAGAGCTCTTGTGGTTAGGTTTGGTCAAGTTGGTTCTGACTCATAGTGACCCCATGTACAATAGAAAGAAACACTGCTCAGTCCTATGTCATCTTCACAATCATTGCTATGTTTGAGCCCATTGTTGCAACCACTATGTCTATCCATTTTGTTGAGGGTCTTTCTATTTTCACTGACACTTTACTTTACCAAGGAACTCTGGTGGCATGGTGCCTAAGGCATTTGACTGCTAACCAGAAGGCTGGTAACTCAAACCCACCAGCCACTCCTTGGAAGGAAGGTTGGGCAACATACTTTCATAGTGATACTGCCTCGGAAACCCAAGGAGGGGTCACTGTGAGTCAGATCCGACTCGATGGCAGTGGGTTATTTTACCAAGAATGATGTTCTCCAGGAACTGAGCCCTCCTGATAACATGCCCAGAGTATGTGAGATGAAGTCTTGCCATCCTCACTTCTAAGGAGAATCCTGGCTGTACTTCTTTCATGACAGATTTGTTTGCTCTTGTAGCAGTATTCTTCACCAAAGGCATCAATTCTCTTTTGGTCTTCCTTACTCATTGTCCAGCTTTTGCATACATATGAGACAATTCAAAAAGCTATGGCTTGAGTCAGGTGCACCTTAATCCTCAAAGAAACATCTTTGCTGTTTTACACTTTGGAGATGTCTTTTGTAGCATATGCCCCATGCAATAAGTCATTGGATTTCTTGACTGCTGCTTCCATGGGTGTTGATTGTAGATCTAAGTAAAATGAAATCCTTGACACCTTCAATCTTTTCTCCATTCATCAAGATGTTGCTTATTGGTCCAGTTGTGAGGTTTTTGTTTTGTTTATGTTGAGGTATAATCCATACCGAAGGCTGCAGTCTTTTATATTCATCAGTAAGTGTTTCAAGTCCTCTTCACTTTCAACAAGCAAGGTTGTGTCATCTGCATATCACAGGTTGTTAATGAGTCTTCCTGCAATCCTGATGCATCAGGATTATATGTTCTTCTTCATATAATCCAGTTTCTCAGATTATTTGCTTACTTTACAGATTGAATAATTTTCCTGATTTTAAATCATTCCATATTCCTTTGTTCTGTTCACATGACTGCCCCTTGGTCTAGGGAGCAGTTCCACCTGAGCACAATTTAATGTTTGGAATTCTTACTGTCTGCAATGTTATCTATAATTTGTTATGATCTACACAGTCAAATGCCTTTGCATAATCAATAAAATACAGATAAATATCTTTCTAGTGTTCTCTGCTTTCAGTCAGGGTCCATCTAACATCAGCAATGATATCCCTCATTCCACATCCTTACATATTGCCAAATATTAAAATCAGTAAATTACAGAAGAACAAATCCAAGTTGCTTAAAAAAAAATATGAAAAGATGTGCATAGTCCTTACTTTCTAGGGAAAAGCACATTTTTTAAAATGGAATATCTTATTGCTATTCCAAAAAAACAAAACCAAACTCACTGCCGTCAAGTCAAATCCGAAGCATAGTGACCCCTTCTTGGGTTTCCAAGGCAGTATCACTACGGAAGTAGATTGTCCAACCTTCCTTCCGAGGAGGAGTGGCTGGTGGGTTTGAATTACCAGCTTTCTGGTTAGCAGTCAAATGCCTTAGGCACTATGCCACCAGAGCTCCCTATTGCCATTATACTGGCAAACATTAATGAGATAGAAATGGGAAGTGTGGCAGCATTTTAGGAAAACTAACCAGAAAAATTTATTACATTTAAAAATCTATGTACTCTTTAAGTTAGCAAACCACTTAGGGGAATATATCCCAAGAAATAAGTACCAGTACATAAAGGATAAACGTGATCTAGCATAGTTCATAGTGGTATAACACATATGAACATGCACACACAGACATACACACACACACACACCAGGAAAGATAAGTGTCCAAAACCAGGGAATGGCTGAGTATATTACCATGCAGCCACACCATAGAATGTTATGCAATTATTGGAAAATAGTGAATACTCAAACAGTACCATTATCCCTCTCATTTTTTGAAATGATAAGCAGACCAAGCAAGAAACTGTGAGCATCTATGCCAAGATTGAATGGCTCCTTGGATTTTCAAAAATTTCTACAATGATTTGCTATTTCTTTTACTGTAAGTAAAGTTATATATTACAAATTAATTTTTAAAATAGGGATTTTTTAAATAATTTCTGTTTCTTGTTGATGTTGAAAATAAACAGAGCAGAACGTACACCAATTTAAGATTTTCTATCTGTACAATTCAGTGACTTTCATTATTTTCTCCAAGTTGTATAACCATTCCTAACATCATTTTCTGAGTTGTTCCCATTTACATAAACTCACTGCCCTAAGTTTTGATGCAGAAAAGGCATTCACCCAAACTTCCAAGTTGCTGTGGTTGATTTGATCCCATACAGATAGATCTTAAAAAAGCATAATGCTCAAGGCAGACTTTCTTTACTAGTTAAGCTAAACTACTCTTTGGTTTTAAGAATTCAGGATATATTGCAAAGGAAAAGAAAGATATGATGCAAATAACATGAATAATAAATGAAAAGGGCAACATTACAACAGAACTAACTGAAATTAAAAAAAAAAAGAATAACAATATTATGAAGAACTGTACTCCAACATATTCAAAAACCTAGAAGAGTTGAACAAATTTCTAGAAACACAAGACCTACTTAAGCTATCCCAGTCAGAGATAGAATACTTTAATAAACCCATAGCAAAAGAAGAAATTGAGCAGATCATAAGAAAACTTCCCACAAAAAAAATCCTGGCCCAGATGACTCACTGGAGAATTTTACCAAACATTCAGGGAAGACTTGATACCTATACTACTAAAACTATTTCAGAAAAAGATGGAATACTCCCACACTCATTTAATGAAGCAAGCATAACACTGATACCAAAATAAGGGAAAGACACCACTAAAAATGAAAACTACAGACAACATCCCTCATAAATATAGATGCAAAAATCTTCAACAAAATTCTAGCCAACAGAATCCAACAACATGTCAGAAAAATAATACATCATGACCAAGTGAGATTCATACCAGGTATGCAAGGATGGTTCAACATCAGGAAAACAATCAGTGTAATCCACCACATAAACAAACCAAAAGAACCATATGATCATATCAATTGATGCAGAAAAGGCATTCAATAAAATTCACCCATTCCTGCTCAAAACTCTCAGTAAAATAGGGATAGAAGGTAAAATCCTCAACATAATAAAGGCCATATATGCAAAGCCAACAGCCAACATTATTGTTAATGGAGAAAGACCCAAAGCATTCCCCTTGTGAACAGGAACCAGACAAGGATGCCCTCTATCACCACTTCTATTTAACATTGCATTGGAAGTCCTAGCCAGGGCAATAAGGCAAGAAAGAGAAATAAAAGGCTTCCAGATTGGCAAAGAGGAAGTAAAGCTAATTCTATTTGCGGAGGACATAATCCTATACATAGAAA
The DNA here is from genome assembly GCF_000298275.1 of Orycteropus afer afer. Classification (NCBI taxonomy): domain Eukaryota; kingdom Metazoa; phylum Chordata; class Mammalia; order Tubulidentata; family Orycteropodidae; genus Orycteropus; species Orycteropus afer. Next base: position 10,974,248 of record NW_006921667.1, on the reverse strand, counting down.
ATCCAAGAGACTCAACAAAAAAAATTACTGGAACTAATAGAAAAGTTCAGCAAAGTGGCAGGATACAATGTCAACATAGAAAAATCAGTTGGATTCCTCTACATCAGAAGACTCTGAAAAGGAAATAATGAAAACAATACCATTTACAATAGCTACCAAAGGATAAAATATTTAGGAATAAATCTTATCAGAGACACAAAAGACTTATACAAAGAAAACTATAAAACACTACCACAAGAAACTAAAAGGGATGGACATAAGTGTAAGAACTTGCCTTGTTCATGGACAGGAAGACTGAATATTGTGAAAATGTCAATATTACCCAAAGCTGTCTACACATTCAATGCAATCCTGATCTATATTCCATCAACACTTTTTAAGGACATCAAAAAACCAATTATTTCATATGGAAATGAAACAGACCTCAGATAAGCAAAGCACTGCTGAAGAAGAAAAACAAAGTAAGAGGTCTCAGACTCTCAGATCTCAAAACCTACTATACAGCCACAATAGTTAAAACAGCATGGTATTTGGCTACCACTGTCATCTACTCAGAGAGGAATCTATGTAGGAGATCCTGGATAGAGTGGGAGAACAATATACAACAAAACTCAAAATCATAAAAGAAAAAAAAGGGGGCGGACCAGGTTGGTGGTCTGACAGAGCCTGATGGAACCACTGAGACTATGGCCCCTAACTGCCCTTCAGGTCTGGAATTAAACCCACTCCTGTGTCTTCCAGACAAACAAAAGACAGGCATATGAGCTGAACATTTACATTAGGTAGATACACTCCTTGGAGAGATCAATCATGGGAGAATAGGAGGACTGTATATGCACAGGGAGACAGCTCAGGGATCAGGAGTGCATGGGAGGGAAGGACACAGGGAGGAGGTAACTATGGGGAGAAAGTGGGAGGGGAGCTGTTGCATTGTGATAAGTTGCAGTTAATGTCATGAGACAAAAGGTATGTGAACTGTTTTATGGAATATGAATTTGCTCTATAAACTTTCACCCAAATCACAATAATTTTTTTTTTTTTTTAAAGCATGGTATTGGTACAATGGTAGACAGATAGACCAATGGAACAGAATTGAAAACCCAGAAATAGACCCATTCATCTATGGACAGCTGATCTTTGACAAAGCACCAAAACACATTAAATCGGGGAGATATAGCCTCGTTAACAAATGGTGTTGGCAAAATTGGATATCCACTAGCAGAAAAATGAAACAAGACCCATACTTCACCCCATACATAAAAACAAACTCAAGTTGGATCAAAGACTTAAATATAAAACCCAAAACTAAAAAGCTCATCAAAGATAAAATAGGGGGAGATCCAGGGGCCCTAATTTATGGCATAAACAGACTACCAAAATGAACAGGCAGTGAGAGAGAAGCTAGATGACTGGGACCTTTTAAAAATTAAATTCTTATGCTCATTGAAAGACTTCTGCAAAAGGGTAAAAAGAGAACCTATAGATTGGGAAAAAATATTTGGCTGACATATCTGACAAAAAACTTATCTCCAAAATTTGTAGAAAACTTCAACACCTCAACACCAAAAAGACAAACAATCCAATTCAAAAACGAGTAAAGGACATGAACAGACACTTCACTAAAGATGATATACTGGCGGCCAACAAACACATGAGGAAATGCTCATGATCATCAGCCATTAAACTCACTGCCATCAAGTCAGATCTGACTCATAGCAACCCCTCCTTGGATCTCCAAGGCAGTATCACTATGGAAGTAGATTGCCCAACTTTCCTTCCAAGGAGTGGCTGGTGGGTTTGTACCACCAGCCTTCTGGTTAGCAGTCAATTACCTTAGGCACTACGCCACCAGAGCTCACCATTAGCCGTTAAAGAGATGCAAATCAAAACAACAATGAGATATCATCTCACCCCAGCAATAATAGCAAAATTCAACAAGACAGAAAATAACAAATGCTGGCAAGGTTGTAGAGAGATTGGAACTCTAATACACTTCTGGTGGGACTGCAAAATGGTACAACCATTGTGGAAAATGATACGGTGTTTCTTTAAAAAACTGAAAATAGAAATACCATTTGATCCAGGAATTCCATTCCTAGGAATATATCCTAAAGAGGTGAGAGACAGGACACTAACAGACATATGCAACCCACATTCATTGGAACACAATTCACTGTACAAAGAGACGGGAACAACCTAAATGCCCATCAACAGAAGAATGGATAACCAAACTATGGTACATTCACACAATGGAATACTATGCTACATTAAGAAATAATGAAGAATACATGAATCAACTCACAATGTGGATGAATTTGGAGGACATTATGCTGAGTGAAATAAGGCAATCATAGAAGAATAATATTGAATAAGCCCATTTGTGGTAGTTAAGTTTGTGTCAACTTGGCTGGGCCTGATTGAGTGGCTGGGCAGCTGGATGTAATATTCTCCATGATGAGACTGGCAATCAACTCTGTAGTGGGATCTACCGCAGACAGCTGAGTAGCTGCTTTAGGGATGTGGTCTGCTTCCTGTATATAAGGAGAAGCTTTGGGGAATGGTCTCTAGCTTATGGCACACTTGAACCTTGCATGTAGCTGTGTCATTGTTCAGCAGCCTGCCATGCTCTGCCCACCTTGGGACTTTCAATGGGTTAGAATTAATGGCCTGCCATGAGGTTTGGTAACATTGGGACTGTACCTTTTTACTTGTCTGCCACGTCTGGCAAAACTGCACAGGTCACAAAATGAAGTGACACAAAAGGATTAATGGTTTTCTTTTTTATTTTTTAAAAGGAGCAGGAGCCAGGCATGTTCTGCGAGAACGACCCCTGATGCCTTTGTTCTACTTTATTTTTATGGTAGTATATGATTACATCATTAATATTAGAATCCATACAATCAGCTTATTCTCTACAGAGCTAAAGTTTTACTCCTCTATGTGCTCAAGGACAACAGGTGGTCATTAAAACAATCACAGAAATCTCGTCAGGAATAAAGAGTGTAAAACAATAAATGTTTACTAGGACACAGTGACCCAAAGTATGAAACATCCCAATAAAATAAAAACATGGACTACTAGAATAACATCTAAGTTTAATACTTTGATGTATTGACAATTAAGCCTCTAACAGTGAGAGAGACCTTGCCATCTCTTAAAGCAACATGCAATCACAAGAGAGGCCTTGTCATCTCTTTACTGTAATTAGAACATGTGCTTTGCAATCATGCTCTTTTGGGGGTCTTTTTCTTGGTCCCCAACATTTGTCAGCCTTGGGCTTGTCAGTCTCAGCAGCCAGCAGCTATCTCAGTGAAGAAAAGCCCCTAGCTTCAGTGGGCTGGGAGTAGGAAGCAGAGCTGAAGCCCAAGGCTGAGGGGTTTTCACTCAGTCCCTAGACCCTGGCACTTTGAACTCAGAATTAAAGCCTCCAAACTGTAAGAGAATAGACCCCTCTTTTTCAATCATCCCATTTGTGGTATATTCTTGTCAGAGCGGCACTAAGTAACCAAAACACCATTATTGTAAAAAGTCAAAGGAAGTTTACTTAGGAAAGGAATCTCACTTTGTAGGTTACTGGAAATGGGAGGGCAGGGGAGGGAAAATTTTGGACTAGTTGGGGGTCACATGTTTGTTTGGGTGAGGGGAGGGTCAGTATGGAAAGAGACTGTGACTAGCATGATGACATTGGGGAAAGGAAGGACACTGAGATGGGTACATAAGATATAGACAATGAAGGCAAATAATAGTTGTGTTAAACTGGGTTCTCTAGAGAAACAAAACCAGTAAATCTTATATATATGTTTATATAGAGAAATTTATCTTAGGAAAATGGCTCACACACTTATAGAAGCTGGCAAGTCCAAAGTTCCTGGATCAAACGTCAAGCTGGAGGCTTTTCCCGACTGTTGCAGCAGCAGGGGCTGAGGAGCTCAAGGTTGGCAGGAAGCATACCAGCTGTTGACGCCAATGAATGACTAATCCAAGATCTCCAGGCCGAATGGTGGATTGTTCCATCATGGACAGTTGTGGGCAGCACAATCCCAATCCACAGAATCTCTTTTCCCAGGATGTCCATAGATATACTGGAAGCAGGCCACACCCCTAGGGAAACTCCCTTTCAACAGATTGGCTGCTCAAAACATAATCATCTGATCCCATCATGGGAATAACCACATCACAACAGCTTAAACCACACAGAATTGTGGTCCAGCCAAGTTGACACACAGCTCCAACTATCACAGTCCACCCTTTGTCAACCTGGCAGTTGTACACATCTTCTTAACCATATATAATTTCTAAATAAGGACAAATATAAAGTCATATTTGCACCTAACATGATAAGCTAATACACATACAACCAAAACGCATTAACCTTATTTACATTTCACTGTTCATAACAGAAGGAAACAAAAATATTTAATGCACATATACAATGAAGAAATATAACAATCACAGCCCTTGTGTCTGCAGCTGGTCACGTGGTTGTAGCTGATATTCAGAACTACCTTCTTCCACCACCCATTCTGTATTTCCCTTGTCCTCAGCAAACACCTCAGCTGGTCATGATTCTTTGCCTGGTGGGGTGACCCAAACCTTCATTCCTGAAGGGTCTGGGCCATTAGCAGTCATATCAGAATTGGGTGTTGTAATTTTCCATTGACTTTAATCACAGGGCATGGGAGTACTAAGAGACATGCTAAAGAATCTCCTGTATTCCAGACATATTATTCTTTACCTCCATTATGTAAAGCCAATCCAATTTCCTCTTGGTAATCAGGCTCTATCACACCAGATAATACAGTAATGCCCTTCTTTGTCTGTTGATCCAGAGGCATGAGGAAGCCAAAATGGCAGGGTGGCATTCTTAATTTCCAGTTCAATGCAATTAGTAGCGTGTTTCCAGGTGGGAGTGTTCCTCCCTTTGGGACTAAGATCTCCAGACCCACAGAGCATAGTGTAGCAGGGACGGGAAGCAAAAATGTTTTGAGTGGATCACTAGGGTAATAGTGAGTGGAACCACTCATGTTTCTACCCCTTGGTTCCTGGACCCATGAATCCTGGCTATTGGAGAAACAGAACCATATATTGATGCTGGTTTAGAGCATACACAGCCTCTTGGAGAACATTGCCCCAACCCTTCAAGGTATTGCCACCTAGCTGGCATCATAATTGTGTTTTCAGGAGGCCATTCAATTATTCTACCAAGACAGCTGCTTCAGGATGATGAGGAACATGGTAAGACCAGTGAATTCCATGAGCATAGGGCCATTGACACATTTCATTTGCTGTGAAGTGAGTCCCTTGATCTGAAGCAATGCTGCATGGGATACCATGATGGTGCATAAGGCATTCTGTAAGTCCATGGATGGTAGTTTTGGCAGAAGCATTGCATGCAGGGAAGGTGAATCCATATCCAGAGTAAGTATCTATTCCAATAAGAACAAAATGCTGTCCTTTCCATGATAGAGGTGGTCCAATGTAATCAACCTGCTACCAGGTTGCTTGCTGATCACCCTGAGGAATGGTTCCATATCACAGACTCAGTTGTTGGTCCCTGCTGCTGGCAGATTGGGCACTCAGCAGTGGCGGTAGCCAAATCAGCCTTGGTAAGTGGGAGTCCATGTTGCTGAGCCCATCTATAACTTCCCTCCCTGCCACCATGGCCACTTTGTTCATGAGCCCATTGAGCAATGACAGGACTAGCTGGGGGTTTCCATTGAATGTGTCATCCTATCCACCTGATTGTTAAAATCCTCCTCTGCCGAGGTCACCTTTTGGTGGGCATTCACATGAAACATAAATAAATACCTTTACTCCTTTGGCCCATTCAGAGAGATCCATCCACATACCTCTTCCCCATACATCCTTATCACCAATCTTCCAATCTTGTTCCTTCCAAGTTCCAGACAATCCAGCTAAGCCATTAGCCACAGCCCATGAATCTGTATATAATCGCACCTCTGGCCATTTCTTGTTCCATGCAAAATGAACAGCCATGTGCATGGCTTAAACTTCTGCACATTGGGAGAATTTCCCTTCACCACTGTCCTTTAAGGAAGTCCCAGAAAGGGGCTGCAGTGCCGCTGCTGTCCACTTTCGAGTGATGCCTGCATATCGCACAGAACCATCTGTAAACCAGGCACGAGTTTTCTCTTCCTCAGCCAACTGATCATAAGGAACTTTCCATGAGGCCATAGGTGCAGACTGGGAGGTGGAAGGTAATGGAACTTGAGTGGAGAACCATAGGCATTTGGACCACTTCCTCATGAAACTTACTTGTGCCTTTAGGTCCTGCTTGAGCCTGATCTCTGATATACCACATCCATTTAATGATGGAGTGTTGCTGTGCACATCCAACTTTATGACTCTGTGGGTCAGACAACACCCAGTTCATGATGGGCAGCTCAGACCTCATGGTCACTTGGTGGGCCATGGTTAGGCGTTCAGTCTCTACCAAAGCCCAGTAACAAGCCAAAAGCTGTTTCTCAAAAGGAGAGTAGTTATCTGCAGAGGATGACAGGGTTTTGCTCCAAAACCCCAAGGGTCTGCGTTGCAATTCGCCAATAGGAACCTGCCAAAGGCTCCAAACAGCATCTCTACTACAGACACTTCAAGCACCATTGGATCAGCTGGATCATATGGTCCAAGTGGCAGAGCAGCCTGCACAGCAGCCTGAACCTGTTGCAGAGCCTTCTGTTGTTCTGGGCCCCACTCAAAACAAGCAGCTTTCCAAGTCACTTGATAAATAGGCTGCAGCAACACACCCAAATGAAGGATATGTTGCCTCCAAAATCCAAAGAGGCCCACCAGACGTGCCTCCTTTTAGTTGTGAGGGAAGCCAGATACAATAACTTATCTTTCACTTTAGTAGGAATATCTTGACATGCGCCACACCATTGGACACCTAGAAATTTCACTGAAGCGGAAGATGCCTGAATTTTTGTTAATTTCCCAACCTCTAGCATACATATGTCTCACCAACAGGTGTAGAGTCATCAATACTTCTTCTTTACTAGGTCCAATCAGCATAATGTCATCAATAAAACGGACTAGTGTGATGTCTTGTGGAAGGGAAAGGCAATCAAGATCCCTATGGACTAAATTATGACATAGTGCCGGGGAGTTGATATATCCCTGAAGAAGTGAAAGTATACTTTTGACCTTGCCAGCTGAAGGCAAACTGCTTCCGATGATCCTTTGAAATTGGTATCAAGAAAAAGGCATTGGCCAGATCAATAGCTGCATACCAAGTATCAGGAGATGTATTAATTTGCTCAAGCAATGAAACCACATCAGGAACAGCAATTGCAATTGGAGTCACCACCTGATTAAGTTTACGATAATCTACTGTCATTCTTCAAGATCCATCTGTTTTTTACACAGGCTAAATAGGTGAATTAAATGGGGATGCGGTGGGAATCACCACCCCTGCATCCTTCAAGTCCTTGATGGTGGCACTAATCTCTGCAACCCCTCCAGGGATGCGGTATTGCTTTTGGTTTACTATTTTTGTAGGTAAAGGCAGTTCTAGTGGCTTCCACTTGGCTTTTCCTACCATAATAGCCCTTACTACAGATGTCAGGGACCCAATGTGGGAATTCTGCCAATTGCTGAGTGTATCTATTCCAATTATGCATTCTGGCACTGGGGAAATCACTGCAGGATGGGTTCAGGGACCCCCTGGACCCACTGTGAGATGCACCTTGGCTAAGACTCCATCAATAACTTGACCTCCATATGCCCCTACTCTGACTGGTGACTGGTGGTCCACAATGATGCTTTGGGTCTCCTGGAATTAGTGTCAATTCAGAGCCAGTGTCCAGTAATCCTTGAAAATCTGATTATTTCCTTTTCCCCAGTGAACAGTCACTCTTGTAAACGGCCTCAGATCCCTTTGGGGAAGGCTGGGAGAAAGATTGACATTATAGATTTTTGGCAATGTAGTGGGGTCCTTCCTCAAAGGGACCTTACCTCCCCTTCATTCAAGGGGTTGTGGGTCTGTAAACTGACTCAAGTCTGGGAATTGATTGAGAGGCTGTGACTCTGTATTCTGGCGATTCAATCTAGGTTGCTGTTCACCTGACCTAGAATTCTTCTATCTATACAGATCAAGTAAATACTTAGTAGTTTTGCCATGTATTTCACTACTAGGAACACCATGCACAAGCAGCCAATGCCATAATTCCACACGAGTCAGACAATTCTGATTAGTGTTCCAACTCTGCTGTCCATTATGGTAACCACACCCACCTTGCCTTTGTCAATTACCTGCTGCCACTTGGCCCCTACTGTCACGGGGTCCAATCAGCCCCATCGTAGTTAAGTGTCTTAGTTCAATTAGGGCAGTTCCCACTGTCAAATCAGGTTTACATAAAATAGCAATCACAGCAGTCTTCGAGGATGCTGGAGGTCCCTTCACAAATTTATTCCTCACAATACTGGTGAAAGGCGTGTTTTCTGGACTCTCCATTTCTGGCTCTAGGGGTCTAATCTGATAAATCCATTCTAACAGGCCAATTTCCCTAAACCTCTGGATCCCTTCTTCTACATTATACCAAGGCAGGTCTGGTACTTCAGCTTGACTTAAGGTAGGCCACCACATAATCCATGCTTCAGTAAGCCAACCAAATAAACTATTAGATCCTTTCCTAACCTCTCAAGCTGAAACATTGAATGAAGAATCTGTGCTTAGTGGGCCTAAATAATAAACTCAGACTGATCCAATCTTACATTCCTTGCACCATCATCCCACACCCTCAATAATCATTCCCATACATATTAGCAGGGCCCTCTTTACTAACAGAGGCAGGGTCACTAGCGTCTTTAAGATTAATCAAACTGGAGAACCAATTTAGGAAGCCCATCCTTATGATTTTGTCTCTCTAGAACCACTCTTCGTACCAAATGTGTTAGACTGAGTTCTCTAGAGAAACAAAACCAGTAAATCTTATATATATATATGTATATAGAGAGAAATTTATTTTAGGAAAATGGCTCACACACTTACAGAAGCTGGCAAGTCCAAAGTTCCTGGATCAAATGTCAAGCTGGAGGCTTTTCCCGACTCTTGGAGCAGCAGGGGCTGAGGAGCTCAAGGTTGGCAGGAAATACACTGGCTGTTGACTCAAACGAATGATGAATCCAAGATCTCCAGGCAGAATGGTGGATTGTTCCATCATGGACAGTTGTGGGCAGCACAACAGAATCTCGATCCACAGAAGAATGTCTCTTTTCCCAGGATGTCCATAGATATACTGGAAGCAGGCCACACCCCTAGGGAAACTCCCTTTCAACAGATTGGCTGCTCAAAACATAATCATCTGATCCCATCATGGGAATAAGCATATCACAACAGCTTAAACTACATAGAATTGTGGTCCATCCAAGTTGACACACAGTTCCAACTATCACAATAGTTGTTGTTGTTGTTGTTATGTGCCGTCAAGTCGGCCCTGACTCATAGCGACCCCTCCTTGGGTTTCCAAGGCAGTATCACTACGGAAGTAGGATTGCCCAACCTTCCTTCCGAGGAGTGGCTGGTGGGTTTAGACAAGTGAGAAGATCAGGTGGGGGATGGTGAACAGGAATATACCCTAGACCAAGGATAGATATAGCTGAAGATAATCTTACATATGCACTTGTGCTACAAAATTAGCCACACACATTATAGAAGCAACAGAAGACAGAGTCAGAGTAACCTCTCAGAGACAGCCATTCACCTTGCGAGAGAGAGTCACCAGGCCTGCCGACTCGGAACCATAGTTGGGGGACACTAAGCTCAATTGGCACAACATAGTATATAAAAATCTTGTTCCACAACCTACTTTGGTGAGTAGCAACTGGAGTCTTAAAAGCTTCTGAGCAGCCATCTAAGATGCAACTGTTGGTCTCTTCTCATCTGAAGCAAAGAAGAGTGAAGAAAATCAAAGGCATCTGGAAACAATTAGTTCAAGGATATGATAGACCATGAGACCAGAAGAACAAGATGGTGCCCAGCTACCAATGCCGTTCACTCAGAAAAGGATTGAAACTGGAGATCCTGGATAGAGTGGGAGGAAAAATATGGAACAAAATTCAAAAATACAAAAATGACCAGAATTCTGATAGAGTCTGGTGGAACGAACCCCTGAGACTATGGCCCTAGCTGCCCTTCAGGTCTGGAATTGAACCCACTCCTGTGGCTTCCAGCCAAACAAAAGACAGGCATAGAAGCTGAACATTTACATTAGGTAGATACACTCCTTGGAGAGATGAGTCATGGAAGAATAGAAGGTCTGTGTATGCCCAGAGAGACAGCTCAGAGGGCAGGAGTGCATGGGAGGGAAGGACACAGAGAAGAGGTGGCTATGGGGGAGGAAGTGGGAGGAGAGCTATTACACTGTGGGATATTACAGTCAATGTCATTAGACAAAGTGTCTGTGAACTGCTGTATGGAAGCTTAATCCTCTCTGTAAACTTTCACCTAAATCACAATAAAAATTTTAAAAAACAAAAAAATGGCTTTGAAACCAATGAGACAGGTCTCTTAGAAGTTCTTCTAGGAGTGCAGCGCCTGTTCCTCCTGAAACAGAGGAATGTCTGCTGGTGCTTCCCCTTAATGACAACTCGGATATAAATAGCCCCCACAGAGCAGGGAAGGAAGCTTTGGGCAAAACCATAGGGCAACACCCAACCCAGAAGGGGGATCACTGGGTGTAGGTTTTCCAATTGCAAACATGGTTGCAGAGACAAAGGAAAAAAGTTAATAACCAGAGAGAACTGCACCCTCTTGTGGACATATTGAGTAATAAAAGATGAGTAGCAGTACTGGCAGAACAGTCTGGTGGAAGCCCCAAGACTATGGCCCTGGGTTATCCTTTAGGCCTGGAACTGGACTCACTCCATGGATTGGCTCTCAGCCCAACATTAGAAAGACCTACATAGAACACCTACCCCAGGGCAAGGCACCCACCTACTCTAGGGAGTACACCCCTTAGAGCAATTGGCCATGGAGCGCCAGAAGGGCAGCATTCACATAGTTAAGAAGGGTAAAGGGAGGGGGTAATCACAGGGACCAGATGGGAGGAGAGTTTGTTATGGTCGGGGATGGTAATGGGGTCATGAAATCATATGTACATGAATTGTTGAATGTAAAACAAATTTTGCTTTGTAAATTTGCACCCAAAGCACAGTAAAATTTATTAAAAAAAAAAATTAGTATATATTCTTGATTGAAGGTTTCAAGTTTAAAGATTACCTCAGAGCAATAGATCCAGAGGTTCATCAGCTTCCAAGAAAATCTGGATTCTACGAGATTTTGTATTTCTGTTTTGTGTTTTCCCCCCTTATGATCAGGATTGTGTTATAGAATCTTTGGTCAAAATGTTCAGTAATCATAGCCAGTCATCATCTAGTTCTTCTGGTGTCATGGTAAAGGAGGCAGCTTTTCATGGAGGCAATTAGCCACACATTCCATATACTCTTCCTGACTTCTTCCTCAGTAGATCCAGGTGAATAGAGACCAGCTGTGCCTTTTGGATGGCTGCTTGCAAGATTTTAAGACATAGGCACTATGTAACAAACTAGGAGGCAGAACTAAACACATGGGATGCAGGGAAGGCAGTTTTCACTGGAAACTTAGAGCAATGAATGCCTACATGAACAAAAAAAACCCAGATCTTAAATCAATAGTCTGACTCTACAGCTTGAGGGACTAAAAAGAGAACACATTATTGGGTCAATTAACTCCAAATCCTGTGGTGAGGTGTTTGGTTGTACATAAGCAGCCTCAGCAGCTGCTCTCTTTTTTGATCATCTTTGTAAATATACACAACTTTTGCCAACTCAATTTATTGGTGGGGTGCCTCCAGATACTTGTCAGTGGAGCTAAAGAGCTAGAAAACTTCCCTCAGCAGGGCAGACACCAAGAGTCAGGGCTGAGTGGCCTTCACCCAGAATCTGGAGAGAACTGGCAATATCGGGTCTGGAGGGCAGGGTCATTGCTCAGATGATCTCAGAGAACAAAGGATTATTTTCAAGTCTTGAGAACTAATGCAGTTTGTTCTCCTGGGTTTGGACTTTCTTGGTTCCCATTAACCCCTCTTTACCTCCAATTTCTCCTACTTGTGATGGAAATATCTACTCTGTGCCTGTTGCATCATTGCACTTTGGAAGCACATATTTGTATTCCTGATTTCACAGGTTCACAGATGAAGAAGAATTTTGTCCTGGGGTGAAAAATGCCTAAAGTCTAATCAATGTTATTTAGATTATTCAAAACATGATATTTTGCACTTGGAATTCCTTTAAGAGTTTTAGGGTGGTGTGATGAATGGAACGTGTTTTGCATATGGGAAAGACATGAACTTTGGGGCTCAAAAGATGGAATGTTATGGATTGAATTGTGTCCCAAAAAATAAGCATTGTAAATTCTAACACCTATCCTAACCTCTATGCCACTCATCTGTCAGTTTGTCATTCTGTGGTGGCTTGCATGTTGCTGAGAAGCTGGAGGCTATGCCACAGGTATTTCAAATACCAACAGGGTCACCCATGGTGGACAGATTTCAGCAGAGCTTCCAGAGTAAGACAGACTTGGAAAAAGGAAGGAGCCATCCAGTTCTCTAAGAATTAGCCAGTGAAAACCTTATCAATAGCAGTGAAACACTGTCTGATATATTACTGGAAAACTTTATGAATAACCCTGAAACATTGTCCAATATGGTGCCAGAAGATGAACCTCTCAGGTCATAAGACACTCAAAATATGACAGGAGAAGAACTGTGTTCTCTAAGTAGAGTCAACCTTAATGACATGGATGGAGTAAAGTTTTTGGGACCTCCATTAGCTGATGTGGCATGACTCAAAATGGGAAGAAACAGCTGCAAACATCCATTAATAATCAGAACCTGGAGCTAAACAGAAGATTTCAAAGAGCACCTCAAGAAGACAAAGTCAATTATTATAATGAAATGTGCAAAAATGAAATGGAACACATAAAGATCAATATCCTAGGCATTAGTGAGCTGAAATGGACTGGTTTTGGCCATTTTGAATCAGGCAACCATGTGATCTATTAAGCCAGGAATAACAAACTGAAGAGAATGGAGTGGCATTCATCATCACAAAAAATGTTTCAAAATCTATCCTGAAGTACAATGCTGTCAGTGATAGGATAATATCTGTACACTTACAAGGACTCATAGCAACCCCTCCTTGGATTTCTGAGGCAGTATCTCTATGGAAGTAGATTGCCCAATCTTCCTCCCAAGGATTGGCTGGTGTGTTTGAACTCCCAGCTTTCTGGTTAGCAGTCAAATGCCTTAGGCACTACGCCACCAGAGCTCCAAACAAGGAAGACCAGTTAACACTACTATTATTCAAATTTATGCACCAACCACCAACACCAAAGATGAGAAACTGAAGAATTTTACCAACTTCTGCTGTCTGAAATTGACCAAATATGCAATCAACATGTGTTGATTATTACTGGTGATTGGGATGCAAAAGCTGGAAACAAAGAAGAATCACCTGGAGTTGGGAAAATATGGCCTTGTTGATAGAAATGATGGTGGAGACTGCATGATAGAATTTTGCAAGACCAATGACTTATTCATTACAATTATCTTTTTTCAACAACATAAATGGTGGCCATATACATGGACTTCACCAGATGGAATACACAGGAATCAGATCAACTATATCTGTGGAAAGAGGTGATGGAGAGGCTCAATATTTTCAGCTAAAACAAGGCCAGGATCTGACTGTGGAACACACCATTAACTGCTCATAGGCAAGTTCAACTTGAAGCTGAAGACAATTAAAATAATTCCACAAGAGCCAAAATACAACCTTGTTTACATACCACCTGAATTTAGAGACCATCTAAAGAACAGATATGATGTATTGAACACCAATGACCGAAAACTAGAGGAACTGTGGGATGACATCAAGAATATCATACAAGAAGAAAGCAAATGCAACGAAATGCACTGCCATTGAGTCAGATCCGACTCATAGCAACCCCTCCTTGGGTCTCTGAAGCGGTATCACTACAGAAGTAGATGGTCCAATCTTCCTTCCAAGGAGTGGCTGGTGGGTTTGAACCAACAGCCTGTGGTTGGCAGTCACATGCTTTAGGCACTACACCACCAGGTCATTACAAAGACAGGAAAGGAAGAAAAGACCAAAATGGATGTCAGAAGACACTTTGAAACTTGCTCTTGAACAGAGAGTAGCTAAAGCAAATTGAAGAAATGACAAGATAAAAGAGCTGAACAGAAAATTTCAAAGAGCAGCTCGAGAAGACAAAGTCAATTATTATAATGAAATGTGCAAAGACCTGGAGTTAGAAAACCAAAAGAGAAGAACATGCTTGGTGTTTCTCAGGCTCAGAAAACTGAGATTTAAAAAAAAATTTAAGCTTCAAGTTGCGATATTGAAAGATTCTATGGGAAAAATATTGACTGATACAGGAAACATCAAAAGATGATGGAAGGAATACACAGAGTCACTGTAATAAAAAGAATTGGTCAATGTTCATCCCTTTCAGGAGGTGGCATATGATCAAGAACCAATGGTGTTGAAGGAAGAAGTTGAAGCTGCACTGAAGGAATTGGCAAAAAACAAGGCTCCAGGAATTGATGGAATACCCATTGAGATGTTTCAACAAACAGTTGCTGTGCTAGAGGCAGTTACTTGTCTATGCCAAGAAATTTGGAAGACAGTTACTTGGCCAACTGACTGGAAGAGATCCATATTTGCACCCATTCCAAAGAAAGGTGATCCAATGGAATGTGGAAATTACTTAACAATATCATTAATATCACATGAAAGTAAAATATTGCTGGAGAGTTCCAGCAATATGGCGGACTAGGCAGAAGGATTGCACAGACCCTCTTCAACAAAGAAAAGGGAAACCAATTAACACAAACACAGAAGATAATCGTGGACCCCTGAGCCTTGAAGGGAAGGATACAGAATTGGACTAAACGCCAATTAGCAGAAGAATTTGCGTGAAAATACCAAAAAAAGGAGACATA
>NW_006921667.1:10952911-10954548 GCF_000298275.1 Orycteropus afer afer | reverse complement strand
TGAAATCAGGTGGATTTTAGCTGAAAGCAAAGAATACCAGAAAGATGTTTACTTGTGTTTTATTGACTATGCAAAGGCAATTGACTGTGCGTATCCTAACAAATTATGGATAACACTGAGAAGAAATAGGACTTCCAGAACACTTGAATGTACTCATGATGAATCTGTTCATAGACCAGGAGGCTGTCGTTGGAACAGAACAAAGGGATACTGCATGGTTTAAAATCAGGAAGGGAGTGCATCAGAATTGTATCCTTTCACTATATTCAATCTGTATGCTGAGCAAATAATCTAAGAAGCCAGGACTATATGAAGAAGAACATGGCATCAGGATTGAGGGAAGACTCATCAACAACCTGCGATATGCAGATGACACCAATCTTGCTCACTGAAAGTGAGGATGACTTAAAGCACTTACTGATGAAGATTAAAGACTACAGTCTGCAGTATAGATTATACCTCAACATAAAGAAAACGAAAATCCTCACTACTGGACCAATAAGCAGCATCACAAAAAATGGAGAAACATTGAAGTTGTGAAAGATTTCATATTACTTAGTTCCACAATCAACACCAATGGAAGCAGCAATCAAGAAAACAGACATCATATTGCACTGGGAAAATGTGTTGCATAAGACCTCTTTAAAGTGCTGAAGAGAAAAGATGTTTCTTTGAAGACTAAGGTGCTCCTAACCCAAGCCTTAGAATTTTCAACCACCTCATATGCATGTGAGAAGGAGCTCAGGTGGCGTAGTGCCTAAGGCATTTGACTGCTAACCACAAGTTAGTGGTTCAAACCCACCAGCCGCTCCAAGGAAGGAAGATGGAGCAATCAATCTACTTCTGTAAAGATTTACTACCTCAGAAACCCAATGAGGACTCTATGAGTCAGAATTGACTTGATGGCAGTGAATTGTTTTTTTTTAGTGCATGTGAAAGCTGGACAATGAATAAGGAAGACTGAAGAAGAGTTGATGCTTCTGAGCTGTGGTGTTGGCAAAGAAGTACCATGGACTTCCCAAAGGACTAACAAATCTGTCCTGGATGAAGTGCAGCCGGAATGCTCCTTGGAAGCGAGAACAGCCAGATTTTGTCTCACCTACTTTGGTCACATTGCCAGAAGAAACCATTCCCTGGGGAAGGATATCATGCTTAGTAAAGTGGAGGGTCATAAAAAAAGAGGAAGGCCTTCAATGAGATAGTTTGACACAGTGGATACAATGATGGACTCAGACCTACCAAGGATTGTGAGGCTAGCACAGGACCGGGCAGTGTTTTGTTCTGTTGTACATAGGGCCACTATGAGTCCAAGTTGACTCAATGGCATCTAACAACAACAACAATATCACTATGTTTATAATCTCATCTGGTGATGGGTTTGCTGTTATGTTAATGAGGTAGTATTAGTGTAGTGTGTGTCTTAATCTTTTTTTTTTTTTGCTTTTATTATTTTTTTTTTATTGTGATTTGGGTGAAGATTTACAGAGCAAATTCACTTTCCATACAGCAGTTCGCATACATTTTGTCTCATGACATTGACCACAGTTCACCACAGTGCAAAAGCTCCTCTCCCACTTCCTCCCCATAATTACCTCTTCCCTGTGTCCATCCCTCCATGCACTCCTGCTCCCCAAACT
>NW_006921667.1:10942006-10951466 GCF_000298275.1 Orycteropus afer afer | reverse complement strand
AGGTCAGTGAAAGGTGAGTGTTTGTTTGCTCCTGGGGCAGGCCGAGTAAGTGAGCAGAGTGGGGGAGACCCGGAAATGAGCAGAGTAGTGTAGAACAGCAAGAGAAGACAAACTTGTCTGTCAGTTTGTCCTACTGTGGAGCCTTGAGTGTTGCTGTGAGGCTGTAGGCTGTGCCATGGGTGTTTCAAATGCCAGCAGGGTTACCCATGGCAGATACATTTCAGCAGAGCCTCTAGACTAAGACAGACTTGGACAAAGGAGGAGGCCATCTACTTCTCAAAGAATTGGCCAGTGAAAACCGTATGAATAGCAGTGAAACACTGTGTGATATAGTGCTGCAAGATGAGCTTCTCATGTCTGAAGGCACTCAAAATATAACTGGAGAAGAGCTGCCTCCTCAGAATAGAGCCAACCTTAATGATGTGGATAGAGTAAAGCTTTCAGGACCCCCATTTGCTAATGTGGCACATCTGAAGATGAGAAGAAACAGCTACAAACATCCATTAATAATTGGAACATGGAATGTATGAGTATGAATCTGGGAAAACTGGAAGTTGTCAAAAATGAAATGAGACACATGAAGATGGATATCCTAGGCATTAGTGAGATGAAATGGACTGTTTTTGGCCATTTTGAATCAGATAATCATATGATCTACTATGCCAGGAATGACAAATTGAAGAAGAATGGCGTGGCATTCATCATGACAAAGAATGTATCAAGATCTATCCTGAAGTACAATGCTGTCAGTGATAGGATAATAGCCATACACGTACAAGGAAGACCAATTAATACTACTATTATTCAAATTTACGTACCAACCACCAAAGCCAAAGATGGAGAAACTGAAGATTTTTACTAAGTTCTACAGTCTGAAATTGACCAAACATGCAATCAAGATAGGCTAATTATCACTGCTGACTGGAATGCAAAAGTTGGTAACAAAGAAGAATCATTTGTAGTGGGAAAATATAGCCTTGGTGATACAAATATTGCTGGAAATCACATGACAGAATTTTGCAAGACCAACAACTTATTCATTGCAAATACCTTTTTTCAAAAACACAAACGGTGGCTATACATGTGGACTTTGCCAGATGGAGTACACAGGAATCAGATTGACTATGTCTGTGGAAAGAGGTGATGGAGAAGCTCAATATCTTCAGCCAAAACAAGGCCAGGAGCTGACTGTGGAAGAGACCATCAACTGCTCATAGGCAAGTTCAAGTTGAAGCTGAAGACAATTAAAAGAAGTTCACAAGAACCAAAATATGACCTTTATTACATCTCTCCTGAATTTAGAGACTATCTAAACAACAGATTTGATGCATTGTACATCAATGACCAAAAAACCAGAGGAATTGTGGGATGACATCATGAACATCATCCATGAAGAAAGCCAGAGGTCATTAAAAAGACAGGAAAGGAAGAAAAGACCAAATGGATGTCAGAGGAGACTCTGAAACTTGCCCTTGAATGCAGAATAGCTAAAGCAAATGAAAGAAATGACAAGATAAAAGAGCTGAACAGAACATTTCAAAGAGCAGCTTGACAAGACAAATCCAATTATTATAATGAAATGTGCAAAGACTTGGAGTTGGAAAAACAAAAGGGAAGAACATGCTCAGCATTTCTCAAGCTGACACAACTGAGGAAAAAAATTTAAGTCTCGACTTGCACTATTGTAAGATTCCATGGGCAATATGTTGAATGATGCAGGAAACATCAAAAGAAAATGGATGGGATACACAGAGTCACTATACCAAAAAGAATTGGTAGATGATCATCCATTTCAGTAGGTGGCATATGATCAAGACCCAATGGTATGAAGGAAGAAGTCAAAGCTGCACTGAAGGAATTGGCAAAATACAAGGCTCTGGAAATGAACAGAATACCCACTGAGATGTTCCAACAAACAAATACTGCACTGGAGGCACTCATTCATCTATGCCAAGAGATTTGGAAGACAGCTACCTGGCCAAATGACTGGAAGAGATCCATATTTGTACCCATTCCAAGGAAAAGTGATCCCACAGAATGTGGAAATTATCAAACAACATCATTGATATCACACGCAAGTAAAATCTTACTAAGATAATTCAAAAATGGTTGCACCCTATATTGACAGAGAACTTCCAGAAAAGCAAGCTGGATTCAGAAGGGGACATGGAGTAAGAGCTGTCATAGCTAATGTCAGATGTGTTTTGGCTCAAAGCAAAGAATACCAGACAGATGTTTACTTGTGTTTTATTGACTAAGCAAAGGCATTCAATTGTGTAGATCATAACAAATTGTAGATAACATTGAGAAGAATGGGAATTCCAAAACACTTCATTGTACTCATGAGGAACCTGTACATAGACCAAGAGGCTGTCGTTTGAGCAGATCAAGGGGATACTGCATGGTTTAAAATCAGGAAGGGTGTGTGTCAGAGTTATATACTTTCACCATACTTATTCAATCTGTATGCTGAACAAATAATCTGAGAAGCCGGACTATATGCAAAAGAACATGGCATCAGGATTGGGGGAAGGCTCATTAACAACCTGAGATATGCAGATGACATAACTTTGCTTGCTTGCTGAAAGTGAGGATGGCTTGGAGTACTTACTGATGAAGATTAAAGACTGCAGTCTCCAGTATGGATTAAATCTCAATATAAAGAAAACAAAAATCCTCACAACTGGACCAATAAGCAGCATCATAATAGATGGACAAAGACTGAAGTTGTCAAAGACTTCATATTGCTTGGTTCTACAATCAACACCAATGGAAGCGGTAGTCAAGACATCAGATGATGTATTGCATTGGGCAAATCAGTTGCAAAATACCTCTTTCAAGTGCTGAAGAGCAAAGTTGTCTCCTTGAAGACTAAGATGCACCTGACCCAGGCCATGGTATTTTCAATCTCCTCATATGCATTTGAGAGCTAGACAATGAATGAGGAAGAACAAAGAAGAGTTGATGCTTTTGAGTTGTGGTGTTGGAAAAGAATGCTGAAAGTACCGCAGACTACTAAAAGAACTAACAAATCTGTCCTGGATGAAGTGCAGCCAGAATGTTCCTTGGAGCAAGAATGGCCAGACTTCATCTCACCTACTTTGGTCATGTTGTCAGAAGGGCGCATTCTTTGAAGAAGGATGTTGTGGTGGCTCATTTGTGTGTCAACTTGGCTAGTTGAGTGGCTGGACAGCTGGTGGTACTTATTCCCCATGATGAGACTGGTAATCAACTCCATGGTGGAATCTACTGTGAGCAGCCTTAGGAAATGTGGTCTGCTTCCTGTATATAAGCAGAAGCCTTGGGAATGGTCTCTAGCTTATAGCACACTTGAATCCTACATGTAGCTGTTTCGTTGTTTAGCAGCCTGCCATGCTCTGCTAACCTTGGGACTTACAATGGACTTGAATTAATGGCCTGCCATATGGTTTGGTAATATTGGGACTGTGCCTTTTTACTTGACAACCTTGGGCTTAACAGGCTCAACAGCCAGCAGCTGGCTGAGTGAAGAAAAGCCTCTAGCTTTGGTGGGCCTACAAGATAGTAAACAGGGAACCAAAGATATGAATTGACAAATGAGGACAACTACAAACTAAAAAGAGGGAAAAATTGTGTCCTTTCAAAACTTGTGAATGGTAGGGGAGTCAAGACAACAGCAAAATGGAACAGACAGCTTTAAACTTAGGAAAAAATTATAAATCACAGGGTAACCTCAAAGAAAAAATGATAAACCTTCACATCAAAATAAAAAAGAGGATAGCACAAATATTTAGCAAATACTAAAACAATAGCAATGAAGGTAGTGATAACATGATTCATAAACAAAACAACCTTGGCACAGAAAATTATATGGAACAAAGAAATCAGCAATACCACAAAAAAGCACATAACAAAATGACAGCAACAAATTCATACTTTTTTATAATTACAATGAATGTCAGTGAATTAAATGCACCACTCAAGAGATGAAGAGTTGCAGACTAAATAAGAAAAAATAACCCATCAATATGCTGTCTACAAGAGACACACCTTAGAGACAAAGACAAAAATAGACTAAAAATCAAAAGTTGGAAAAAGATATATCAAGCAAATGGCAACCATAAAAGAGCAGGAGTGGCAATATTGGCATCTGATAAAATAGACTTTAGGACAAAACTACCATAAGAGACAAGGAAGGACATTGTATAATGATTAAAGGATTGATTAACAAGAGGGCAAAACAATAATAAATATCTATGCAGCCAATGAAAGAGCCCCAAAATATGTAAACCAGACTCTAACAGAAATGAAAAGACAAATGCATAACTCCACAGTCATAGTAGGAGACTTTAATACACCACTTTCAATCACAGATAGAACATATGGAAGAACATACCATGCTCATGGATAGGAAGATTGAACATTATGAAAATGTCTATACTATCCAAAGCAGTCTATTACATTCATTGCAATCCCAATCCACATCCCATTAACATTCTTTAAAAATATGGGAAAACCAATCACTAATTTTATGTGGGAAGGAAAGAGACCTCAAATAAACATAGCACTGTTGAAGAAGAGGGAGCTCTGGTAGCGTAGTGCCTAAGGCACTGGACTGCTAACCAGAAGGCTGGCGGTTCAAACTCACCAGCCACTTCTCGGAAGGAAGGTTGGGCAATCTACTTCCGTAATGATACTGCCTCGGAAACCCAAGGAGGGGTCTCTATAAGTCAGGTCCAACTCAACAGCACATAACAATAACAAGACTGAAGAAGAACAAAGTAGGAGTTCTCACAATCTAGGATCTCAAAACCTACTACATAGCCACACTAGTCAAAGCAGCCTGGTACTGGTATGATGACAGACACACAGAGCAGTGGAACAGAATTGAGAACTCAGAAATAGATCCATCGACCTATGGTCAGCTTATTTTTGACAAAGGGCTGAAATCCATTAAATGGGCAAGAGGTGGTCTCTTTAACAAATGGTGCTGGCAAAACTGGATATACATTTGCAGAAAAATAAAACAAGATCCATACTTCACACCATACACAAAAACTAACTCTATATGGATCAAAGATTGAAATGTGAAACCTAAAACTATAAACTTTCTCAAGGAAAAACTAGGGACAAATTTACAAGCCATAATTTATGGCACAAGTAGGATGTCAAGCATAACTCAAATGTGAAAACAGCTGAAGATAAACTAGATGAGTAAGACCTTCTAAAAATTAAATTTTTATGTGTTTCAAAAGACTTCTCAAAAAGCCTGATGGAACCCCTGAGACTACGACTGCCCGTCAGGTCTGGAATTGAACCCACTCCTGTGGCTTTCAGCCCACCAAGACAGGCATATGAGGTGAACATTTATACTAGGTAGATACACTCCTTGGAGAGAAAAATCATGGGGGAATAGAAAGTCTGTGTATGCACAGGGACACAGCTCGGGGGGCAGGAGTGCATGGAGGGAAGGACACAGGGAAGAGGTAACTATGGGGAGGAAGTGGGAGGGAAGCTGTTGCTTTGTAGTAAACTGTACTCAATATCATGAGACAGTGTATGTGAACTGCTGTATGAAAAGTAAATCTGCTTTTTTTTTAATCTGTTGTGTAAACTTTCACAACAACAACAAAAAAAATCACAATTAAAAAAGACTTCTCAAAAAGCAAAAAGAGAACCTACAGATTGGGAAAAAATATATACAGCAACGACATATCTGACAAAGGACTTATCTCAAAAATTTATAGAAAACTCCAACACCTCAAAAACAAAAAGACAATAAATCCAATTAAAAAATGGGCAGAAGACATGAATAGACACTTCACCAAGGAGGATATTCAGGCAGCCAGCAAATGCATGAAGAAATACTCATGATCATTAGCCATCAGAGAGATGCAAATCAAAACAACAAGATACCATCTCACCCCAGCACTAATGTCAAAGTTCAAAAAGAGAGAAAATAACAAATCCTGGGAGGATGTGGAGAGATTGGGACTCTCATACACTGCTGATGGCACTATAAGATGATACAACCAATGTGGAAAGCACTATGGCGATTCCTTATAAAGCTGGAATTAGAAATACCATTTGACCCAGCAATCCCATTACTAGGTATATATCCTAAAGAAGTGAAAGCCAGCACGAGAATATATATATATGCACACCCATGTTCACTGCAGCACTATTCACAACAGCAAAAAGATGGAAACAACCTAGGTGCCCATCAACAGAAGAATGGATAAGTGAACTATGGTATATACATACAATGGAATACTATGCAACACTAAAAAATAACGCAGAATCTGCAAAACACCGCATAATATGGATGAACTTGGAGGACATTATGCTGAGTGAAATAAGTCAATCACAGAAGGACAAATATAGTATTAGTTCATTATTGTAAAAAGTCATGGAAAGGTTTATATGTGGAAGGAAACTTTCTTTGTTGGTAACCAGGAGTGGGAGTGGAGGGGAGGGAACACTGGAAAAAAAAAAGCATTGACTTATACCTATATCACTTTAGTTTTGTGTATTTCACTGTACATAAATTATATTTCAATAAAACATATTGAAAAAGAATTAACTAATTGGGTGACATTACAACAGAACCAACAGAAATTAAAATGATATCAGAATACTATGAAGAAATATACTCCAGCAAATTTGAAAATCTAGAAGTGGACAGGTTTCCAGAAACATACAACTTACCTAAACTAACACAGACTGAGGTGGAAAATTTGAACAGACCCATAACAAAAGGAGAAATTGAACACATAATAAAAAATTACAAACAAAATAAGTCCTGGCAAAGGTTTATATATGGAAGGAAATTTTCTTTGTTGGTTACCAGGGGGTGGAGGGGAGGGAAGGCAACAGTGTTAGGTAGGGAGAGATAAGTATTGATTTGGGTGAAGAGGAGGGCAAATGTGAATGATCAACAGGGTGGCATTGAGGAAGAGGAAGACATAGAGAGGTGCATGGGAGGTGCAGACAACAAAGATGAACCCTTTTGCACATACAGTACTGCCTTGTC
Source organism: Orycteropus afer afer (assembly GCF_000298275.1). Classification (NCBI taxonomy): domain Eukaryota; kingdom Metazoa; phylum Chordata; class Mammalia; order Tubulidentata; family Orycteropodidae; genus Orycteropus; species Orycteropus afer. The sequence continues at coordinate 10,944,454 of NW_006921667.1, read as the reverse complement.
AGTGAAGGCAATCATGGGTATACAGGTGGATAGATGGCTGGGCAGGCTGAATTATTAGGTATGTCTGTGCAGCAGGAAGTGTACCCAAGACCATGTATAGGACTGGCAGACAATGGTTCTACAAGTGTATTTGTATGTTCTGTAAGAATTCCCAAGTGTATAGTAGAGCTGACAAGGGACAAGGTTGTAGTCACTTCTTGGTCATAGCCAGCTACCCAGAGGGAGTGAGTAGTTGAATATGAAGGCTTGGGATCATAGTCACAGGGGACATCAAGCTCAGTTGGCAAAACATACTACAAAGAACATTGTTCCATATCCTACTTTGGCGAGTAGCGACTGGGATCGTAAAAGCTTGCAAGCAGCCATCTAGATGCAACTATGGGTCTCTCCTTGTCCAGAGCAAAGAGGAATGAAGAAAACCAAAGATTCATGGAAACAATTAGTCCAAGCTAATAGTACATCATGCGATCTGCAGCCTATACGACTATGAGACCAGAAGAACTAGATGGTGCCCAGCTAGCATTGTCAGCCACTCGGAGGGGCATCTATGTAGGAGACACCGGATAGAGAGGGAGAACAATGTGGAACAAAACTCAAAATAATTTGGAAAAAAAAGGGGGGGAGCACCAGGTTTGCTGGTCTGATGGAGCCTGGTGGAACCACTGAGATTTTTATGGTCCCTAGCTGCCCTTCAGGTATGGAATTGAACCCACACCTGTGGCTTCCAGCCAAACAAAAGACAGGCATATGAGTTGAACATTTACCTGAGGTAGATAAACTCCTCGGAGAGAACAATCATGGGAGGAAAAGGGGCTGTTTATGCACAGGGAGACAGCTCAGGGGGCAGGAGTGCATGGAGTGATGGACACAGAGAAGAGGTAATTATTGGGAGGAAGTGGGAAGAGAGCTGTTGCATTGTGGGAAATAGTAGTCAACGTCATGAGACAAAGTGTATGTGAACTGCTGTATGGAAAGTGAATTTTCTCTGTAAACTTTCACCCAAATCATAAAAAAAAAAAAAAAAGAAAAAGAAATGAATATTGAAATTCTTTAAATTCTTTATTTCTACCTTTTAACTTTTCTCCCTAAATTATTTTAAAATTTACTTAGTTATAGTACAAAATGCAAAGGATAAAAAAAAGTGGACAAAACAGTGAATATAAGTCCCCTCTCTTTTTTGACACTGAGCTATCCAATTTCCCTTCCTGGAGGAAACAACTGTAAACAGTTCCGTGCCCCTGCTTATTTCTATGGAACAATAAAACTTTATTATTATTATTATTTTAAAAAAAGTCCTGGCCCAGATGGTTTCACTGGTGAATTCTACAGAACGCTCAGAGAAGAACTGACACCAATGCTACTCAAACTATTCCAGAACATAGAAAAGAATGGAATCCTCCCTAACTCATTTTATGAAACAAGCATAACCTTGATACCAAAACCAGGCAAAGATATCACTCAAAAGGAAAACTACAGACCAATATTGCTCATAAATATAGATACAAAAATCTTCAACAAAATCCTAGCCAATAGACTCCAACAACATATCAAAAAAGAATACATTATGACCAAGTGGGATTCATACCAGGTATGCAAGCATGGTTCTACAGTAGAAAAACAATTAACATCATCCATCACACAAATAAAACAAAGGAAAAGAACCACATGATCATATCAATTGATGCAGAAAAGCCATTTGATAAAATTCAATGCCTGTTCCTGATAAAAACCCTCAGCAAAATAGAAATAGAAGGGAAATTCCTCAACATAATAAAGGGCATATATGCAAAACCAACAGCCAACATTATTCTCAATGGAGAGAGAATGAAACCATTCCCCTTGTGGACAAGAACCAGACAAGGATGGCCTCTATCACCATTTCTATTCAACATTGTATTGGAATTCTCAGGGCATTAAGGCAAGAAAGGGAAATCAATGGAATCCAAATTGGTAAAGAAGTAAAACTATCCCTATTTGCTGATGATATGATCCTATACACAGAAAATCCGAGAGACAGCAAAAAAAACTACTGGAACTAATTGAGAGATTTAGCATAGTGGTGGGATACAAGATCAATATACAAAAATCAGTTAGATTCCTGTACATGAGTAAAGAGATTGCTAAAAAGGAAATAAGGAAATCAATACCATTTACAATGGCTACCAAAAAAATAAACTACTTGGGAATAAATCTCACTAGGGACACAAAAACCTGTACAAAGAAAACTACAAATCACTACATCAAGAAACCATAAGATATGTGTGTGTGTGTGTGTGTGTGTGTATATAAATGGAAGAACATACCATGCTTGTGGATAGGAAGATTGTACATTTTGAAAATGTTAATACTACCTGTTCTGGTTACCTAGTGCTGCTCTGACAAGAATATACCACAAATGGGATGGCCTTAACAAACAGGAGTTTATTCTCTTACAGTTTGGAGGCTTTA
>NW_006921667.1:10936158-10940168 GCF_000298275.1 Orycteropus afer afer | reverse complement strand
TTAGCCATGAGAAAAAAAAAGGGGGGGGGGAACTTAAATTAAAAAAAAAATTTTTTTTCAACCAGGCACAGGGAAAAGAAAAAATGCTGAAAACTAGGACCTGGGAGGGGAAGAGTAAGAATAATAGTAAAAAGGACAAAATTTTTAATAATAATAGTTGTTTTAAAACAGACAAATACAAGCAAACTAATCACCAGAAAAAAGAAAGCGAAAAATAAAAAAAGAAAAATATAAAAGAGAAAAAAAATCGGTGGAGGACAGGGCAGGGCACCCAGGCTCTGCCTGAGCACAGAGACTGTGATGGAGTTCCTGTGGGCCCAGAAGGTAGGTGGGAATGGGGGATGGCCGCACCTCCATTCACCAAGGGGGAGTGGGGTATAAGAGTAACAAGAGAAATGTCGCACCTTCTCAGTATTGCAGGTCCGTAGTGTCCTTGTGGTTGCTGGCAAGCAAAACGTGTTCTTAAGCCCCAGATTCTGCGAGAGCGTTGTCTCTTTAAAGTATCCAAAATAGTCAAACCACTTTTAAATATTCAAAATGGTGGCACCCTCTCGACCATTAAAAGTCCACAGCTCAGCCCGCCTTTCTCTTCACCTTCTCTGTTTATTCCCCAGCCACCAGAGCAGTCCTCAGTGCAGTCACTGGCTAGCAGGGCTGATTTTTAGGTTAATTCTTAGGTCCTACCGCCACTCGGGAATCTCCAAGCTGTCTGTGCTGTGCCGTCAGGATCGCTCAGGATTGCTGCCAGACTCCAGCTCCTTCTGTCTCCTTTTTTGGTATTTTCATGCAAGTTCTTCTACTAGTTGGGGTTTAGTCCACTTCTGTATCCCCCTCTTCAAGGCTCAGTGTTCCAGGATTATCTTCTGTGTATGTGTTAATTAGTTTCCTTTTTCTTTGTTGAAGAGCGTCTTTGGAGTCTTTCTGCCTAGTCCGTCATCTTACCGGAACTCTGGTATATTTCTTAAATACGTATATTAATCTATAGTCTTACATACTTAATTTTTAAATTTTTTTATGTTTTGAGACTTACTGTTAGTATTTTTATAGAAATGCAACTTGTTTTAATAAATTAAATGTATCTTTTTTTAAAAAAAATCTAATCCATCTTTTTATACCCTCCCTACATAATACTATAGGGCTAAATGATAATTTATTTACTTAAAACCCAACTATGGCCATTTGAGTTGTTTCTTGATTTCCTCCATTAGAAATAATGCTGGAGAGAAAGTTGTGCACTTAGTCTTTGCATATTTGTATGAGTGTTCCTGTAGAATAAATTCCTTCAAGTGGAATTGCTTGGTCAGTTGTTGCCTTCCAAAGTTATACAGTTTATTTTTAGTAGCGGTTACCTTCCCTACCCCCTAATTAATTATTATTATTATTTTTTAAAAAGACCAACTAATTTCGTAAGAGGAATATATTTAAAGTCGTCTTTTTCATTTCTTAAATCATTAGCGCATTGACTATTCTTCTTGTTTTATTTGCCTTTTCCTCCTTTTGTAACTTTCCCATTGCTCTCTTGTAATGCTTCTTTTAGGAGCTCTTGTGGCATAGTGCCTAAGGCATTTGACTGCTGACCAGAGGGCTGGTGGTTCAAACCCACCAGCCACTCTTCGGAAGGAAGATTGGACAATCTACTTCCCTAGTGATACTGCCTCAGAAACCAAAGGAGCGGTCGCTATGAGTTGGATCTGACTTGACAGCAATGAGGTTTTTTTTGTTTTTGTTTTTGTTTTTCGTTAATGCTTCCATTGTGTTCATTTTCCTTACTGATTTCTTTGTGATTGGTTATTTCCTGAACCAGCTAATGAAAACAAAAACAAAACAAAAACCAACTCACTGCCATGGAGTCAGATCTGATTCATAGTGACCCCTCCTTGGGTTTCTGAGGCGATATCACTACAGAAGTAGATTGCACAATCTGCCTTCCAAGGAGTGGCTGGTGGGTTTGAACTGCCAGCCTTCTGGTTAGCAGTCAAATGCCTTAGGCACTGTGACACCAGAGCTCCCAGCTAATGAAAGGTAACGGGATACTGTAGTGAATGAAGTGGAAATGATTCTTATCCTTGTGGATCTCAGAGTATATGGAGGAAGATGACATTAAACAAATAGTTTGTAATTCTAAGTGTGCCAAGTGGTGTAAGGGAAAACTATTGGAGAGGTTTTGGAACAAACAATATGGGGGGCTAGAGGACTGGGACAACCTACTTGGTAGGGTTAGAGAAGACTTTCTGAAGAAATTATATTTAAACAGACTTGATGGGTGAGTGGGAGAAAGCTAGGCTAGTTCTCCAGAGAAGAGCAAATAAGCTTCCTAAGCAGATGAAGACTTTTATAAAGGCCACAAGACAGGAAAGATCCCTGAGTTTAGGAATTGAAGGAGGCCAGTATGACAGAAGTACACGACTAAGGGGGAGAGAATAGCACTAGGTGATGTTGGAGAGGTTAGTAGGAGTCAGATGTGATCTTTATTCTAAGGGCAGTACAAAGCCAGCAGAGGTTCTGAAGAGCAGGAGAGTGATAGCATGTTAGTTTTTAAAAAGAGGAATAGCCTTGACCATTCTGGCAATTAGATGGGTGTTATCAATTAGGAATACTTATCTGTGATCTAGATGAATGTCTATTTCTTAGTAATTTTTAGTGTAACAAGAAAAAGAATTCATTTGTTACATGATACTGGCAAAAGAGACATCTGAGAAAAAATAAAGCTGGATCCCTGTGTCTCATTTCCCAAATAATTTCAAAAGGAATTAAGGGTTTATATAAAATAGTAATAATCCTAGAATAATATTTAGATAATATATATAATACAGGGGTTAGAAAACCATTTTCGATCAGGGTAAAAGAAACTCAGAAGCTATAAAAGTAGGGATATAAAATTTTCTGAACAATTTTTTATGGTAAATAATGCCAGCAATTTGACAGCTGTAAGAAAGAACAAACTCAATGCATTTCGTAACATTCATGAGTTTCAGATATTATGTTAAGAAAAAGAAGCCAGTCCATACAGCTACTAAATGATTCTGATTTTGTAAATTTCAAGAAGAAACAACTCAGCTATGGAGATAAAAACCCATTGTCATCGAGTCGGACCCGACTCATAGTGACCCCCTCCTTGGGTTTCCGAGGCAGTATCACCACAGAAGTAGATGGCCTACCCTTCCTTCCAGGGAGTGGTTGGTGGGTTTGAACTGCCATCCTTCTGGTTAGCAGTCAAATGCCTTAGGCTTTGGTGAAAGCTCCCAAGCTGTAGTGATAGTAATCAGGAATATCAGGACAGAGATTGCCTCTTTGTAGTGGGAATTGGCTGCAAAGGTGCATGAAAGGACTTGCTTGGGTAATATTCTGTGTTTTGATTGGAGGAGTATTTCAATGGGTATATGTATTTATCATGACTCATGTAACTGTACATTTAAATTTGTGTGTGATGTATGTGAATTACACCTCAGTAAAATGCAAAAATAAAAAAAAAACAACACAAAATGGACAATGGAGAGAAGTAATAGTTGTGGAAACTGTTCACAGCATAACAGATAACATGAGAATACCTAAAATATATAAATCCTTTCACAATTGGTTATGAGAAGATAAACAACTCAAAGGAAAAGTATATGAATTGTTAGTTCTCCTCTGAGCAAGTAAAATGACTAATAAATGCATGAAATGATATTCATGAACACACAGTTAAAGAAATGTTAAAGTAATATTGAGATGTCATGTGTCATCTTTCTAATTGGCAGAAACTAAAAAGTGCAGTAATTCTTACTAGTAGATTTGGGAAGTAGGTGTATTCTCATGTGTCACTGGAAGAAATGTGAATTGTTCATGTATTTTTGGAATGCTTTCTGGCAGTATCTGTTTCTGTTCTTTTTTGTCTTCCCAAAGAGTTAGGAGCTCTGATAGCATAGTGCCTAAGGCACTTGACTGCTAACCAGAAGGCAGGTGGTTCAAACCCACCAGCCACTCCTCGGAAGGAAGATGGGGCAATCTACTTCCGTAGTGATACTGCC
>NW_006921667.1:10931377-10936058 GCF_000298275.1 Orycteropus afer afer | reverse complement strand
AGATTCATACTTCATACATTCCATGTTCCGATGATTAATGGATGTCTGCGGCTGTTTCTCTTCAATTTGAGTGGTGCCACATCAGCAAATGAAGGTCTTCACAAAGTTTTGGGAAATCTTTCACAAGGCTACATAATTCTGGGTAAGTCCAGGGAACAAAGGTTACACTGTGAGGCGTGCATAGGATGGATCTTAAAGAACATTTTACCTAAAGGTTTCTTAGTTGGTTTCTCAGGAAAGAAAGGACGTTCATAAAGAGTATTACCAAAAGTGGAGGACAGCAAAGGAAGGTGTAAAGAAGAAACTGCCAGCAAGGGAGCAGAAAGATTAGGAGCAGAACTTTTTTCTTTTACAGCATGTTGTTGTTGTTATGTGCCGTCAAGTCAGACCCGACTCATAGCGACCCCTACTTGGGGGTCCCAGGCAGTATCACTACGGAAGTAGATTGCCCCACCTTCCTTCAGAGCAGTGGCTGGTGGGTATGAACCAGCAGCTTTCTGGTTAGCAGTCAAGTGCCTTAGTCCTCGTTTTGTTTGAGAGTTAATTTGGAAACTGTATCCTGTAGGAAAGTAGTCTGGCTGTCTTGATGTCTTCTAGAGGACTCTAGGTACCAATCAAAATAGGTATCTTCTTGAAGTTGTTTAATCCAGGAGGCTTTATTTTCTAATTTACTGCACAGAAAAACTAATTTAGGTAACTGAAAAGAACCCCATAGTGGCTGCTTATTTTCCAGGTATCTTTTAGCGAGATCATGCCAACTGACAAGACTGCACATGATAGCACCAAAGTGCTTTTTCATGTAGTGATCAGAACTCTCAGAGGGAGTCTCTGATTTGCCCTTGGAAGTGCATTTGCCATTTTTCTTCTGAAAGACAGCAGAAACTTAATTGCAAGAACACAAACCAATCATTGAATAAAACTTGAAGAGCTACAGCACAAAGAAGCAAAGGGAGGAATCCAGAGGTCATTTATTCTGAGATGACTCTCCAGAGTCCACAGAGACAGGGAGACCAAACAGCTCTGCTGGTACCAACACCTAAGTCTTAATATCTTGGGTGTTATAAAAGGTAATGCACCTTTGAATCACTGCTTCTGACACCAAATATATCCAAGAAGAAAATTTTGTACTCTGTTAGGGGTAAGAAGAAAGAGTTTTATTGAGGAATAGCAACTCTATTCAGGGCAGGTCAAAGTGAATGTACAAAGTGTTCTGCAGTTCTGAAACAGGACAATTTTCATACATAGGTTTCGATGTCATCAATAGCACAAAAATTTAAAAAAAAGTCCTTCTTCAGATTGGTTAATTTATTTTCTGACAAACATTTCCTGGTAACAGTTTGGATAGACAATTTTCAAGAACATTTTTGTTGCATTCTTCCTGGGACATTCTTTGTACATATTTTCTGAGAACATTCACTTCTCCTTCATCCCCACCCTTGTTTTCCCAAGAGTGGTTCATGTTAACCTTTTACTGAGAGACTGCTCTGAAAAACTCTATTGTTTGAATTTTTGCTAGTGCAGGGGTGAACAGGAACAGAGGAAATACAAGAAAAACTGATCATCCAGTGTAGTACAAGGCCTGAATTTTGTACAAGGTTTTCACGTATATATAAATGTATAAGGTTTATATTTATAAAATGGTTAAGGAAGCTACAACCTTAAGGGAAAATTGAAAAATGACTTTCTTGTTACTTGAATTATTTCAACAATCAGATACAAAAGCTCACATTAAGTCATTCAAGGTAAACCTGAGGTCAAACTGGCAGCTTCTCACTGAGGCCAAAACCAAACTATGTCAAGCTTGTTGCACAGTTCAGTCAATGCTGACTCACAGCAATCCTATAGGACAGAATAGAACTACCCCATAGGGTTTCCAAGTCTGTACTCTTAAGGATGCAGACTGTCACATCTTTCTACTAAGGAGGGCTGGTGGTTTCCAACCCCCAACTTTTTGGTTAGCAGCTAAGTGCTTAATCAATACACTATCCACGCCTGACACCACCTCCTCAAAGACCCTGAGTGAGTAAAGGCGGAAGGATAGGTGGAGGGAAATTGCACGGCGAGACCTCGAGTTTTAAAGGGCGTAGGAAAGGAGGCAAGGCTAGGTAGGAGACGTGTTTCTCTACCCTCACTAGATGTTTGTAAATCTAGCTGCACAAGAGATCCCGGCTCCAAGTCTCCAGCTTCTCTCCCGCCTGCCTCCCAGCCTACTCGAAGCCAGCACGTGGCTGGCTCTGTTCTGCTCCTAGGCCCAGCGCGGAGGCTGCGTGGGTATCAAGCTGTGCCCTGAGTACCTCGCCTTCTCTTGCCCTTCACTGACCGGACAGAATCTCGTCCACATGGCAACTGCAGTAGCCTGAGGCTCGCACTCATTTTCCCTGCGGAGGTAGCGGCCCTCACTCTTTCTTGCACCCCAGCCTACGTGCACCCGGGCCTGCGTGATGACATCATCATGGGGCTGCCGGCGCGCGCGTATGCGTTGGGGCTGCGAGGCGGTGGTGCGCGTGCCGCGGTCGGGCGGTCCGAGGGCGGCGACTGCACAAGCAGCAGCTCGGTGCGGAGAACGCTAAGGCACCGAGCGGGCTACGCCAAGGGGCTAAAGGGCCGGCCATGGGGAAGACCGGGCCCCGCACCCCTTCCGAGCGCAGGTGCGACTCCGGGGACGCACAGTGACGGCGGCGACGCCCCGAGGCCGCTTCGCAAGGCGCCCTCGCCGGCGGCAGCCGGGCCATGAGGAGTTGCTGGGTTCGGGCTGGGCCTCGCTGACCGCGATCTAGTGCGGCGGCCTTCCCCGTTTCTGTTGCGGCCTCCAGGCATGAGCGTCCGCCCAGGCCCGGGGCCGCTGCTGCCCCAGGCCGGCCGACCGCGGGAACACTCTGGTCTCGCCGACTCGCGGTGCTGACCCCGCCCGCCCGCTGCCGCCACCGCGGTGCACCCCGTGCGGCCATGGAGGTGGTGGGCGACTTCGAGTACAACAAGCGAGACCTCGTGGGACACGGGGCCTTTGCTGTGGTTTTCCGGGGGCGGCACCGCCAGGTGAGCCCTCCTTCCCGGCGGGGCGAGGCCTGTCTCGCGCGCCGCCGGGTATGTCCGAAACTTCGCGAAGCCGCCGGAACCGAGCCTTGAGAAAGGGCGTCCTCCCACATGACCCGCTGCTCGAGGCTGGCCTTTGTGCTTTCATTATCGCGAATTTGTTTTAGTCGTGGAAAGATGTTTTTTGAGGCCGAAGTCGCTAGGCAGTGCTCCACCCATTGCCGGTCCTTGAATTCTTTCCCCTTGTCTGTGTTCTCAGTTAACTGGAGTTCTCTGAGAGATTGGCCCCCGTTCTTTACATCCCCCGGGGTCCCGAGTACCGCACACAGCCCCTTGCACATTCCGAGGTCAGAGCCTGGGCCTCTGGGTGTCCCTTGCCTGGCCTGCCAGTGCTTGTCACGTTTGATGTTGATGATTGCAAACCCAACCGAAATGTTCGGCTTTCCAGTTTACCTGAGGCTTTCTTGCCACATTTCCCAGTGATGGTTTCTTTACATCCTAACAGCCGGTAGTATTTTCCGTTTTTGGGGTGCGAGTGGAAAATAAGACTGGACGCGTCCTTTTCAAGCCAAATAGTCGGGAAAGCACGTTCCAACTCCCCCCCCCCCCGCTACTTTTTTTAAATAAAAGTTTTACAGTTTCGCAGTTAGGGTCACACGAAGTTTTAGAATCTAAAGAATTTCGAAAGTTATCGGGAGTGAAATAATCATAAAGGGCTTGGCAGTTCTGATTGTTGCCGAGGAGCTTATTAAAAGTGACCTTACTTTTTGTTGCTTGTCAAATCAGATGTACTACTTTTGGTCATTTATTATGAAAATAGCTTAATTTAAAAAGAGTTATTCTGCCAAACTAACTATTTTCAATTAACTGTGCTACCTTTCAACTTTATTGTCCACACTTTAACTTTTAAATGACTGGCAATTGTGCCCTTTTTTCACTTAATGTTAGTTACTATGTGGTCGTCATGTTTATTATTTTTAGTGGCTGTTTGCAGGACGTTGACTTATTACAATTTATGAAATCATTTTCTTATTGGCGATTCAGATTCTTTTCTGTTATTCCCAAATGTTATACATAAATTTGTTAAAAACATATCTGTCACTGTAGATCTTTCTGCTCAGTTACGCATGTGCAATAATTTCCAGAAGTAACACTTTTTCCTTTTCAGAAAACTGATTGGGAAGTAGCTATTAAAAGTATTAATAAAAAGAACCTGTCAAAATCACAACTACTACTTGGAAAGGAAATTAAAATCTTAAAGGTATGTTTCTTTATGTGGTATTTCATGCTAGGTTAAGTTTTTTATTTTTAGTTATGTGGATATGCGATTACAGCCTTTGCAATTTTGGTAGTTGAACCAGATTTGAGAATTTTCAGTGGTTGCTGTCATTTTTGCATGCTCAGTTTTGTGAAATATTTAGTACTTGGAAGTAATGTTTGTGAGTCATGGCCAATGTTAAGAGAGTTTCTGTGAAAACTTGGTTTTAGCTTATAATTTCTTTCCTCCTTTTCGCTAGTAGTAGTGTTTGAGACGAGGAGCAGGCAGGTCTCATATATTTACATTTTCTGTTCACCTCTTTCAGGTTACAATTAAAGTTTTTCTTGTGGGAGAGGGAGAGTGAGTTAGGGTCTTTTTTTTTTTTTTCTT
>NW_006921667.1:10923751-10931277 GCF_000298275.1 Orycteropus afer afer | reverse complement strand
CACCAGCCACTCCTCGGAAGGAAGATGGGGCAATCTACTTCCGTAGTGATACTGCCTCGGAAACCCAAGGAGGGGTCGCTATGAGTCAGGTCTGACTCGACGGCACATAACAACAACAGCAACAATATAATAGGTAGTTGAAAATATGTGAATGAAGAGGAATATTTCTTAACCATTAAAAATACATATACTCTTTTATGGAGCTCTGGTAGCATGGTGCCTAAGGCATCTGAATGCTAACCAGGAGGGTTGGTGGTTCAAACCTACCAGCCACTCCATGGAAGCAAGACTGTAAAGATTTATCATCTCAGAAACCCATTGGGGGTTGCTATGAGTCAGAATCAATACTCTTTACATACTAACAAACCCTGAATCCTGAGTATCTTATCTCATAACTGTAAAACCAGGAAAATTCAGATATCTGTACAAGAATCATTATTGTAGCATTGCTTATAATAGCCAAAACTGGAAACAAGTGAATATTCCTTAGTAAGGGAAGGTCTGCTTGGAGAAGATGAAGTCTTAGTAGTATAGTGTTGCTGTAACAGATACCACAGGTGAGTGGCTTTAATGAACAGATAGTTATTTTTTCAGAGTTGAGGAGGCTAGAAGTCCAAATTTAGGGTGTACACACTAGAGGAAGGCTTTTTTTGTTCTTGGAGAATATCCTTGTCTCAGCTTCTGTAACCATGGTGATGTCTGTGTGACATCTATCTTTCCCCTATTTGCAGTTGCTTCTCTCTTCATCTAATCTACTCTTCTCTGTATCTCAAAAGTTATGTTTTAAGACACACTGTATAGTGATAGGGCCTCATTAACATAACAAAATCCTATTTCAAAATGGGGGAATTCAGATATCTGTACAAGAATCATTATTGTAGCATTGCTTATAATAGCCAACACACATTTGGATTCCAACACACATTTGAGGGGAAAAGGGGCAGGCACAATTCAATCCATAACATTAACCAAAAAAATGAGAAAGGATTATACTTTTAAAAAAAAAGCAAGTACATGCTTCGTTTGCAGGTGCACAAGTGTGTATAACTGGGCATAAAGGCGTGGTCATGTTAATGGGGCTTCTCCGCATGGTGAGATTAAAGTTACTTACTTCTTCCTTCAACTAGAAGAGACTATTCACTTTTGTTTGCTTTCTTTTTAATTGGATAATTTCATGATTAAAATTCTGCATTCCAGGTACTTTTATGCCAGGAAAGGAATATATATATCTGATAATCAGATTTAGCCATTATGGTTAGAGAAAAGAATATTGTCCTTTATAAATTAATTGGTATAGCGATTTCTTTATGTAAAAGACTGGCTACTCTGGAAAGTGCAACTGACTGCTGTTGATCGAGTTGGATCTGACTCATAGGGACCCCTCCTTGGATTTCTGAGGCAGTATTATTATGGAAGTAGATTGCCCAACTTTCCTTCTGAGGAGTGGCTGGTGGGTTTGAACTACCAGCCTTCTGGTTAGTAGTCAAATGCCTTAGGCACTATGCCACCAGATCTCCTAGGAGTGAATATGGGGAACTATTTAGGAGGCTATTGCAATACCAGGAGCTGTGGTGATGCAGTGGCTAAGGCTGCTAACCAAAAGGTTAGTGGTTCAAATCCACCAGGTGCTCTGCAGGATAAAAGACCTGGATCTGTTCCTGTGAAGACTATAGCCTAGGAAACTCAGTGAGATAGTTTTACTCTGCCCTATGAGTTGGAATCAACTTGATGGCACCCAACAAGAGGTTTCATATCATGTAAAGATTTTTTCACCCTGAGATTATGAACATGTTCCCCCATGTTTTCTTCTCAAAAAAAAAAAAAAAAACCCTCACTGCTGTTGAGTCAGATCTGACTCATAGCAACCCCTTTTTGGGTTTCTGAGGTGGTATCTTTACAGAAGTAGATTGCACAGCCTTCCTTCTGAGGGAGTGACTGGTGGGTTTGAACTGCCAGCTTTCTGGTTAGCAGTCAAATGCCTTGGGTACTACGCCACCCGATCTCCTATGAGTCGAATTGACTTGACAGCAGTGAGTGAGTTATGTTTTCTTCTAGAACTTATGATTTCACTTCTCATACTTATATTGTTGTCTGTAGAATTTATAAATGTGCAGAAGAGTGATGTAGAGACTCAACTTACTTTCCAAAAAGCACAGGCAGTTAGCCCAGATGTTACCTGCTTTTGAGGCTAGCTGTATAAGAGGATGATACATTCTGTACACTGTTCAAAAGAGTTAAGACTTACTTGGAAGAGTTACAGGCAAATCAGAGTCAGATTTGATAGGTACTTGGTAATCAATTTTTAAATTTATTTGAGATCACTGTTAAATATTCTAAATATTTTTTGCAACTTTTGGTGTAATAGTGTTACTGAGATTTGTTCTGACTCCCAGCAACCCTGTGCACAACAGAAAGAAATACTGCCTGGTCCTGTGCCATCCTCATAAATGGGGCCATTCTTAAGCCCAAATGCATTTTGTCTTAGATACTGTTTTAGGTCAGTCATAACCAAAAGATAGACAAATATTTTCTTTTGTTCTTTCCATAAGCAAATCGAACTTCTTGATTAGTACGTTAGTATTAATGAAAACTTGATTTTGACTTGTGAAGATGATAATGTTTAAATCATTGTTCGGAATTTTAAATTTCACTTTCTAATGAACTTTATGATTTCATTTAATAAAGAATATGTGTAGTATTTCTATTCACTTTTTTTTTTAATTTGTGTTTAATTTTTTCTCTGATCTAAATGATTTTTAATGTTTACTTTTTAGGAATTACCCAACTCTGTCTTTCTGGTGATGGAGGTAGGTACTATACAAGCTTCTGTTTTATTTATTTCATTTTTTTAAATTTATGTTTATTATTTATTTCATTAATTAATATGTATTTTTAAAATTGACAGTAGGTATTATTTGAAAATTTAATAAAATCAGTTCATTGATTTATGATTAAATATCATACATTAATATTTATTTAATCAGTAAATATAAAATCAAATATAAAAGTAAAATTTTTTTATAATTATGTTTTTCAGATGACTTACATTATATAAAAATGACTTTTAAATTAAAACTAACTGATAATGGATTGAATTAATCTTGAATCAGTGCCTTTATTTTAACTACTTTTTCTTTTATATCAATCAGTATTGCAATGGTGGAGATCTGGCAGATTATTTGCAAGGTAATTTTTGTGTGTGTCAGTGTTGAGTAAGAGCAGTACTATAGCCTGTTTAATCCTGAGAGTTCTAAAATAGGCTGCACTTGTTTCCTACATTTGTGTAGAAGCAATTCAATAAATCTTAATTTAGTTTGTAGTCATTTTACTGAGAGCTCTGGTGACGTAGCGCCTAAGGCATTTGCTTGCTAACCAGAAGGCTGGTGGTTCAAACCCACCAGCCACTCCTTGGAAGGAAGGTTGGAGAGTCTACTTCCGTAGTGATACCACCTCGGAAACTCAAGGTGGGGTTGCTGTGAGTTGGATCAGACTCCATGGCAGTGAGCTTTTTTTTTTGTTGTTCACTTTACTGGCCACTTGTGTTTGTTGTAGTTTTGTTTCTAAACTTTACTTACATGTAAGTAATTTACCTTTATTTATGCCTGTCTCTGACAATGTTTGTGAGATTGGTTTTCTCCCTGGGAGACGAGAAGCTGAAAGGGATTTCTCTCCTTCAAAAAATTTGACTGCATTGCTAGCAGTGAACCTTCAGTCTTTTTCAGTTCTTTAAAAATAAAGTAAAATCATAGGGGATGAATGTATCCAAGAATGTGTTTATTAATGTGAAAATTTGGTGTAAATTTTTAAAAAAGAAGAGGAAGTTATGGAAGATTAAGGGTAACATGGAAGTTATTTCTTGGCACTAGGGTAAGATTTTAATACTTAATTACTTGAAATTCTGTACTCAAAATGCATATGTGTAGGATATGTGGCCTTGAGACCAGTTCATCCCTCCAAAGTATTAATGATGCTAGTGAGCCCAGCATCTGTGTGTTTACCTCTTAAAGATGCAAGGAAAATATGCAAAAAGATAGCCACAGATTAATATGCTCTATGTTTAAATAGATCATAGCAGTTGGAGGTAAAAGCACTTGATATATGCACAAAAACAAAACTCAAAATCACTGAGGGTATGGACAGTTCACAAAAGAAAAACAACATAGTACAAATACATATATTCAATGGTAAAATTACTAGGTAAATAGTAATCAGGGAGTGCAATTAAAATGAGATACTTAAAAAAATCTAGAAGATATATGATATTGCAGAAGTTTAAAGGCTGTAAAGAGAATAATAAAGAGTCCTGGTGGCACACTGGTTAAGTGTTCAGCTGTTAACCTCAAGGTCAGTGATTTGAACACACCAGCCTCTCTGTGGAAGAAAGATGTGGCAGTCTGCTTCTGTAAAGATGTATAGACTTGGAAGCCCTATGGGGCTCTTCTGCAGTGTCTTACAGCATCACTATGAGTCAGAATTGTGCCCATGGCAATGATTTTTTTTTTTTTTTGGTTAAAGAGAATAATATAAAGAACATTGTTATACCTCACAGGTAAAAAACATGAAATTAAAATACAGTCAGAGCTCTCTATAAGCTTGTCTGCTTTTTTCTTTTTCACACGTGTGTCAATTTAGTGACAAAATTTTTTAAAAAATCATTTAACAGTAGAATGGAGTTAGGTAGGGACTTTAATTTACTACTGGTAGAAAGGAGTTTGGCAATATGTAAACGGAATTTTAATGTTTGTTCGGGTTACCTGGTGCCACTCTGACAAGAATACACCACAAATGGGATGGCTTTAACAAACAGGAGTTTATTCTCTTACAGTTTGGAGGCTTTAAGTCCAAGTTCAAAGTGCCAGGCTATAGGGGCTGAGTGGAAAGCCCCTCAGCCTTGGCTTCAGCTCTGCCTCCAGCTCCCGGCCTACTGAAGCTGGAGGCTTTTCTTCACTCAGACAGCTGCTGGCTGCTGAGGCCGCTAAGCCCAAGGTTGACAAGTAAAAAGGCACAGTCCCAATGTTACCAAACCACACGGCAGGCCATTAATCAAGTCCATTGTAAGTCCGCAGGTCAGCAGAGCATGGCAGTCTGCTGAACAACGACATGGCTACATGCAGGGTCCAAGTGTGCTATAAGCTAGAGACTGTTCTTCAAGGCTTCTTATATATAGGAGGCAGACCACATTCCCTAAGGCAGCTAGCTACTCTGCTGGTCACAGCAGATTCCACCATGGAGTTGATTACCAGTCTCATCATGGGGAATACTAACTACATCCAGCTGCCCAGCCATTCATCCAGGCCCAGCCAAGTTGACACACAAACTAAACTACCACAATGTTCATACTCCATATGTGGAATTCTGAATACAGAAACAAAACCTCAAGGACAAAGATGTTCATTGAAGTGTTAGCAGAAGTGTTAGTGTAGGTTAGTATGAGAATGGTTTACTAAAATGATAGAATGATATTTAGTCATTAAAACAAATAATTGTAATAAGTTGGGAAAATACTTGTCATAATATTAAGGAGCAGGACATGATGCAAAATTACAAATAAATGTTGGTCTCACCTTGAAAAATGTTCGAAGGAAATATCCAGAGGTAGCCATTTTTAGTATTTTGTTACGTGTGTTAAGAGTGATTTTTTAATAAATCTTTATTCTGTATTTTCTAAATTATTCACAGTATGTAGGTAGGAAATAATAAGGAAAAATAATTTTATAAAAACAGTAAAGTCCTCTTCCCAGTACATCCCAAAGCTCAAGTTGGGCAAACAGCAAGTTCCCTGTTTTGTTTATCTTATTTCTCAGCACTCTGCTTCTACCTTCATTATGTTACTTGTTAATCTCTGAATCTTGGTTCTCTTGAGATTCTTGGTGTTCCAGAAGAAACCTCCTTTCCACTGGGATTTGAGTGGCACCTTACCAGCTTACTCGGAAGGAAGGTTGGGCAATCTATTTCCGTAGTGATACTGCCTCAGAAACCCATGGAAGGGTTGCTCTGAGTCAGATTTGACTCAGCAGTGAGGTTTTTTTTTTTTTTTTTTTTTTACCAGCTTAAATCCTTTGTTAGCATATTAGCTTTCTACATTAACAGAAGTATTATTCATTGATGAAAGCACTGTTACTGTTGTAGCACATTTAAGTTAATTTTGACAGCAGTTCTGTCCATGATGTTGAACTCTACATTTGATATTCCAGAGCAGTATTATTTGGGTAAGGGACTGAATAGTGAAGAACTTAAGAGTTTGAATGTTGGAGTCAGATAGGCAAGCATCATTCTAATTCCAGTGTTATATCCCTTCATGGTTATTTGATTTTGGTTATTAACCTTTTCCTGGTCCCTCTCTGCCACGGTCCTTAAGGGATTTACTTGTGGTTTGAAATACTTTTAGAGACATAAAAAAGAAATTCTGATCCTCAGGGAACTGTCTGGAGCTGCACTGTCCAGTATGGTAGTCATTAACCTTACGGGGCTAATGAGTGCTTGAAATGTGGCCAGCCCCAATAAGATGTGCTGTAAATGTAAAATGTACACTGGATTTTGAATGCTTGATAGAAAAGAAAGGTTACATATGTGGCTTACATTATATTTCTGTTGGTGAGTGCTGATCTAGGAGGCCTGTTTAGTGCCAATTTTTATATCACAACATGGTTATTTAATCCTTTTATTTAGAAATAAAATGCCTTTCACATTTTTAAGAAATAGAAGGCAAATTCTTTCAGCTGCAGATTTATAGTAAAATAGATTCTAAATTAATTAGCAGAATACACTAAGTCTGGCAGCCAGGCCTGAGCTTATACTCTCAATGTTAACTTTAACTTGCTCAGGAAGGAAGGTTGAGCATCTATTTCCATAGTGATACCACCTCAGAAACCCAAGGAGGGGTTGCTGTGAGTCGGATCCAACTTGAAGGCAGTGAGTGGTGGTGGTTTTTTTTTTTTTTTTGGTACCAGCTTAAATCCTTCATTAGCATATTAGCTTTCTTCATTAACAAAAGTACTACTCACTGTTAAAAGCACTGTTACTCTTGCAGCAGTTAATTTTGACAGAATTTCTGTCCATGATGTTGAACTCTACATTTGATATTCATTCCAAAGAGGTTTTTTTTTTTTTTTAAATTAAAGTTTTACTGTGATTTGGGAGAAAGTTTACAGAGCCAATTCATTTTCCATACAGTGGCTCACATACACTTTGTCTCATGACATTGACTACAGTTTCCCACAATGCAACAGCTCCTCACCCACTTCCTCCCATAGTTACCTCTTCCCTGTGTCGTCCCCTCCCATGTACTCCTGCCCTCGAAGCTGTCTCCCTATGTGTGTTGGATTGGGTTCTCTAGAGAAACACAAAAACCAGCAAAGTTCTCTTATAGAGAGAGAGAGAGAGAGAGATTTATCTTAGGTAAATGGCTCACAAGCGTGTAGAAGCCGACAAGTTCAAGCTGAAAAGTTCGTCTCTGGAGGGGGATGGGGCCCGGAGCCGCCTGGCTTTCGCACGCACGGCAGAGGAGTTCAAGCCACAAAGTTCGT
>NW_006921667.1:10920107-10923651 GCF_000298275.1 Orycteropus afer afer | reverse complement strand
CTGCCTCGGAAACCCAAGGAGGGGTCGCTATGAGTCGGGGCCGACTCGACGGCACATAACAACAACAACATGGTCAAATAAGTTTGGGAAGATCTTGTTTATTAAATACCTTCTTGGAGAGTCAAAATAACTTGGCTTATTAAAGAAAGTGAAAAATTCAATGAAAAAGCTAGTTCAGGTGTGTTTAACTCACTGTTTCTCAAACTGACAAGAACATGGAACCCTTATCTTCATACTTCTTGTTGTTATGTGCCATTGAGTAGGACCTGATTCATAGTGACCCCTTCTTGGGTTTCTGAGGTAGTATCACTACGGAAGTAGATTGCCCCGTCTTCCTGCTGAGGAGTGGCTGGTGGATTTGAACCGCCAGCCTTCTGGTTAGCAGTCAAGTGCCTTAGGCACTGCGCTACCAGAGCTAGCTTCCCTCAAAACTTACTCTGTGGAGAGCTCTTTGGTAAACATTATTCTCCAAATAAGAATTATAGTCTATTTTCTTTCAGGCAGGTAATGTGCTTTTTAAAAGCACTTTGGAACTTTATGCCTCTATTAGTAGTAGTTGTATATATAATAAATTTAGAAGACTAGCAGAAAGTTGGTGGCCATACTAATGATGGTATTTATTTCGTGAATGAGAATATTCACCCTGTTAGGAGTCTAGATCAGACAGTGACAGTAGTGAAAGAAAATTTTAGACAAAAAGTTTGATAAGGCACAGTTTCTTATTCTTTAGTAGATTGACTTGGTCTAATTTAGTAATAGAAGTGTATATACTAGAATAATTTATATGTGTGTGAGTGTGTTTACTGGCCAGTTTTTATTTACATACTGAAGTATAATGGAATTATCAGAATGAATACAAATATTTAAAATTTCAATTTCTTTTGCAGGAACTTCAGCATGAAAATATTGTAGCACTCTATGATGTTCAGGTATCTTAATTTGGATTTTTTTTTTTTAAATTGAATGTTAATGAGGAACTTAAAATGTTTCTGTTGCATACAAATTTAAATAAGTCTTAATAGAAACAGAAAACTGCCTTAATTTTTGTTGAAAAGTATTTAGCTTGAGTATATGCTTCTTAAGGAGTTGTTCAAAAGAGCTTACAGCAATAAGTTTAAAAATTGCTGATAAGTAAAATTATTAATAATTAATAATATACATGGGAATAGTACTATGTTTTAGATCAGATAGGGAAGTATTGATATCAGATCTAGCATTTCCATGATAAATGTATAAAGAAGAATGGTAGGCTTTTAAAAAATGAATTACAACTTTTTTCTTATTTATTTTTTAACTTTTTTTCTTATTGTGATAACAATGCTCATAAATCGTGGAAACTCTAGAAAATAAGAAATAACAACAAGGAAACTATGCATATTCATCACATGGTTAATCTTTGATTTTTACTGTGGCAAATAGTATATGGAGGTGGAGAGACTGGATTCTGAAGTCATCTTCTAAGTCAAAATTTCTGTATTATCAGACTCACCTTTGGAAATCCCTTCAAAGAGCCCAGCTTTGGAAAAAATAACATACTCTGTTTTGATGGAGCACCACATGAAGTAGTTGGCTTATATTTAGGGGCTGTACTATGTTACAAAAGAATCTGGTGTTCACTTGTTGCGTGTAGTGAGGTGAGACAAAATAGAGTGTACTATCCTACTTCTGTAGTGATACTGCCTTGGAAACCCAAGGAGGGGTCGCTATGAGTCGGGACCGACTGGACAGCAAACAACAACAACAACGATGTATGCTAGGCTTTTTTCCACAGAGTAATTTGAGTGACCATGTATCATATCACAAAGTATTTCGCTAAACCTGTGTTTAAATGTACAGCATTTTCCAGTTAAAGGATTGTAAAGATAATGTACATGTTCTGAATATATTTTTTGTTTTTTCCCTTAATTCAGTTTCTAGAATTGGAATTACTGGTCAAATAGCATGCATAGTTTTAAAGCTTTTGATTGTAGAGTGTGATTGCTTTCTAAAAAACTGGCATTTAAAGCTTTCTGTGCATAGAATAAGGGGGCTCTGGTGGCATAGTGCCTAAGGCATTTGACTGCTAACCAGAAGGCTGGTGATTCAAACCCACCAGCTACTCCTCAGAAGGAAGGTTGGGCAATCTACTTCTGTAGTGATACTGCCTCGGAAACTGAAGGAAGGGTCCCTATGAGTTGGATCTGACTCCAGAGCAGTATGTTGTTGTTGTTGTTGTTGTTATGTGCCGTCGAGTCAGACCTGACTCATAGCGACCCCACTCATAGCGACCCCTCCTTGGGTTTCCGAGGCAGTATCACTACGGAAGTAGATTGCCCCATCTTCCTTCCGAGGAGTGGCTGGTGGGTTTGAACCGCCAGCCTTCTGGTTAGCAGTCAAGTGCCTTAGCCACTATGCTACCAGAGCTCCCAGAGCAGTATGTTAACGTTGTTTTTATTGGTAGCACAGTGCCTAAGGCGTCCGACTGCTAACCAGAAGGTTGGTGGTTCAAACCCACCAGCCACTCCACAGAAGCAAGACTGGGCAATCTACTTCCGTAAAGATTTACTGCCTCAGAAACCCAGTGGTAGTTGCTATGAGTCAGACTCCATTCAATGGCAGTGGGTTTGGTTTTTGGTTTATGCATAGAATATGCTAATGTTGTGGTTATATTTTATTACCTGCTTAATAGTTGTAACTCATTCCTTCATTTGCAAAATTGGTAGCAATATAGAAAGGGGGAGAAATGTTAAAGTCTAAATAAACTCATCACATAGACCCTAGCTGAAATGTTGATTCTCTTAAGAGTATGTAGTTTTTCCTAGTCGCTGCAGATGGCACCAGGTGGTACAAGTGAGTGCCTAGTATAAAAGTTGTTAAATAATGTTAACTCTAATTTCCCATTTTTGAAGGTACAGAAAACCTCTGTAGAGTAGATCTTGCTTTCAGAATAGAAAGTATACTTAGGTTTTTTTTTTTTTCTAGTAGAGTGAAAAATATTTGTAAGTACCAGCTTTGGTTGTAGAAAGAGTTATTGTTAGGGAGTACATGTACTAAAAAACCTGAATTACCAAACAATCAGTAATTTTAAGGTGACAGTATTAAAATGTTTATTGTTTTGTACATTGTAGATTGCTGACACTAATTTATAAAAATAAACTTAAGAAATATCAGTCAAATGAATGTGGTCTTGAGCATTTGACTATCAAGCAAATAAATTCTTGATCTAACATTTTAGATTTGCTTCCTTGATTCTAATGGGTATAGTTCTTGATCAAGGGGTACAGGATGTTTGGAGATGAGTATGGTAATTTTATCAACTTGAAATGAACCTCAGTTTTACTGGCCATCAGTTCTGGTGATTGATCTAAAGTTTCTTTTTTTTTTAATTGTGATTTGGGTGAAGGTTTACAGAGGAAATTTACTTTCCATACAGTGGTTCACATATACTTTGTCTCATGACATTGACCACAGTTTACTACAATGCAACAGCTCCCCTCCCACTTCCTCCCCATAGTTACCTCTTCCCTGTGTCCATCCCTCCATACACTCCTGCCCTGTGAGCTGT